>NW_018736283.1:0-41831 GCF_002204515.2 Aedes aegypti | reverse complement strand
TTTTCATTCACTGCCCACAGGTGTGCACGAAGGTCACTAACAATCACTGCCTTCAATGCCGCCTCCAGATCTCTGTGCTTAGGCCTAAAAGGTTGCTTTTTATCCGCTTCGTGCTTCTGTTTAGCTTTGCTCTGCTGCTGACCACGTCCAGGTGATCGCTTCCGTTCCTGTTGATGGGTGCTATGCTGCTTTCCGTTGGCCACATTTTGGCTGTTTTTGTTCTCTTTGTTACCGTGACTGGGATCGAGTAACAGATTGTCCTTCACATTGGCGTACAGTGACCTAATCTGATCCATTGTTTCTATAATTAGCAAAGGAAAACAAAAAGCAAGAGTGTAAAGATTGTGCAGAATCGTGGATAACGGTATCGGTTGTGCGAGTCACGCGGCTTCCCGGATGGCCGAATTAGAACTGATGCAGAACGATCCGCAAAGCGAAGGTGCAACCGCGGCAGCATGCTGCACTAAAAACATGCGTTGAGTATCGAAACAGAAACTCTCGCTCTCATTCTCAATCCACTGATATAGACTATGTAAAATAGGGTGGCGCATTATGATTCCGCTCCATCAGTGCACCAGATTCCGCTCATTTAAGGGAAGTTATGTGTTCAAATGTTTATCATAAATAACTATTGTGACGATCAATACTACTTTTACGTCACAGTGTAGCTCCAAGTATAAATAATCAGCGGCAAAATAAAAAGAATTTGAAAAACTTTTACAAAAAAATATTTAATAACAATAACATATGCATCTATGTGTTCCTATTTCCGCTCACGGTAAACAGATTTCGTGACGAACTTACTAAAAAATGCATAATTTCGAATTTTGTTAATTATGCGGTTATTGGAACACACACAAATTCCTAGTGGCTCACGAGGTCTTATGTTTTCAATATAAAGAATTATTATATCAAATGAAAATAAAGTCAGACGACTTCATTTGAAAGTTGTTAATATTGCTAGAATATATCCGTGCGAAAAGTCTCGCATAATTTCTGATCTCGCCCTAAAAGCCATTGGTAGCCGAGTGTGTAGCTTGTTGCTACCGAGCAAACGAATGGATTTACACATTATTCTACAATGCAACGATGAAGAGAAGATACTCCTCTACCTCCCAGTGGTGATAGTTTTCATCCTGGTCCTTTCATTTCTTTAGAAACAAAGAGCTACACACTCGGTTACCAATGGCGTTTAGGGCAACATCACAGGTTATGCGAGAAATGGGTAGTGCTTCATGAAGCCCAAGCAGGACAGTTCGGTTTTGCGTCGTCCGATAGATTTGGCTCACGGTTTCGCGCATGTTTTCGTCGCCGGAGATTTTTTTTTCCTGTTTTGAAGCGTCTTGCTGGGTAGTGCTTCGTGAAGCCCAAGCAGGACAGTTTTTACATACAGAAATGGAATAGTGAAAAGTGAAAAATGAAAAAGTGATTTGTTTGATTTGTGTCCTCAGTACTGTTGGTTTTTGGCTGCCCTAAGTTCACCGAATCATCCGGAAGTGACAGGCAGCACATACATTTAGAGAATCAATCCGGTGAGTTTGTTCCAGTATGATACTTTTTCTTTTGTGAGCCTTCCGGATCGTTTTTGTCCGCGTCGTGGAACTTCTGATCGTTTCTTGAACGGAAAATGTTATTTTCGGAGTTTGATAATTATGTTCAGATTGCGCATTCTGTCCGGGCGGGTGTTACGCAATTAACAATCGGTTGTGGATGCTTTTTAACCGTTCGATGACCCTGGAGGGATCGATTCTGCTTTTCGTATAATTTTGAGCAGAAAAACCGACTGTGTTATCCTAGGGTGTTTAGTTCGAACGCGCTTCCTTTCGTTTTTCGATTATCTAAAAATATAGTACCACCCAGTACAGTTTTTCAATGGGCACAGTACAGTTTTTCAATAGGCGTGATTTTTTTTTACGCGTATCGTTATTTTATACAATCCGATGACCCTGGAGGGATCGGTTTTGCTTTTTACTGGTTATTGAGCAAAAATATTACTGCACAATCGACAAGCATTTCGCGAAATACTATTTATACTATAAATAAGTTATTGTTTTCTGTTTTGATTGCCGGCATTCAAAAGATTAATTTAAAAACGCTTAAACAACAAATATTTATGGTCTATCGCCAGCTTTCTAGGCGAATCCTGACAATATACCTTCCCCAACCTCCAACTCCGTAGCACTTATGAGGGTGTCGCTGAGTCGGTGGCCTCTCATTAAGTAAGTGCTACATCAACATTTCCTTCCCCTATCCCAAGTTACGGTAAAGATGGGCGTGGCCGGGAATAGCGATATTCATGCTTTTAGTATTCTTGTTTATGATTTGAACAAGGTATACTCCCCTGCCTTGTTCTTGAAAGTAGTCAGGATGAGATTATTAAAAAGAAACATGAATGTTGCTGGTATCCAATCTACGAAGTATACCGTAACTACGCTAACGCTAACGCTAACATCACAGGTTATGCGAGAAATGTTGATTTTTGACACGAAAAATCAATTTTTACTCTAGTGAGCGGAAATAGGGACATGAGCGGATACTGGTACAATGATGATACTACCAAGTATTACTGCCTTTATAATATTGTTTCAGTATTTAAACTCAGGCAGAATATAATCACTGTGATCTGTAAAATTTGAAGGTTATTGGCTATTTAAGATTTACCAAGAATACATTTGTATACAGTCCTTTTTTCATTTTTGGTAAGTAAGGTGAGTTTTCCGCGCTTGTCATTTTTTTTTTTCATTTTTCAGATGGATTTCATTTCCAAGGATTTGAACAAGCTGAAATCATCAAGGATTTGATAAATAGAGACGAACTAAACAAGAATCAAACTTTAACTAATTTAACGTACTAAAAAATATATCTGATTAGCTTCGACGATCTCAAATCATTGTTTCGGATTGAAGTTCCGTAAGTATAATTTTATTTAATTTATTGCCCTAATTATTCCTTGTATTCCTATATTTTTTTTATTATTATCCCATCAATATGGAGACTGGCGGGGATGGAACATCCGATAAAAATAGTGAATTATCTTCGGAAATCTATAAATTGTACAAATCTGTTAAGGAAATTAAAAACATCACTTGGATAATTGAGGGTTATTTTCGGATTCCGTGATGACGCAAATTCATTATTAGAATCTAAACTTTTTTTGCTATTCATATCGAGTTTACGGACCGGAGTAGATGATATATTGGCGTTCTGAAGATATGTTTTCTGATTTTTCTTATATTATTTTGATACAGACTTATCAACAAATAGATAAGTTTCATCTTACACAAATAATGCAAATAGTTTGATTTTTGGAATGTCTGAGGTACGTTTCCTGAAAACATTTAAAACACTTGGTACAGTCTGTCTGAACACCGATCATTTATGATGAATATTTGAGCTGTGATGATGTTGTAAATTACGGTTTAGGTATATTAAAAAATAAAGCAATTACGCCTGTGAAAATTCTAGATTGCATGCGATTATTGAAATTAACATTTACTGATAAAAAATCTTCATACATGCATCAAAATTGCATTTGAAGGATCTGTTTTTGCGGATTATGCAGATATGTTATTTTTCAGGTTAAACTTCAATATCTGAAAATAATGCATTGCGATCGTTGCCTTGTTTTCAGTCACACATCGCAATTTCGTTCGAAAAAAACCAAAATGTTCTGAATGTGGTGAAAGTCATTCATCTGTAGATTGTAATAAATCCTCAGATATTTGTATTTATTGTGGTAAAAAACATAGTTGTTTAAAAGTATGTCCCGTTTATATTGCACAAAAAAAACAATCAAATCAGAAAACTATAAAGAGAAACAATTTATCATACTCTGAAGTAATTGAAACAACTTAATAATGATATAATAATGAGATATCAAATAATGATAATGAACACTTTATGTATAAATCTCCTATTAAAAGAAAAGGAATCATAAAATCAGTTATAAAAAATGATGATTTTACAAATCCTCAACCATCAACATCATTTGATACTCATTTCCCTCCTCTTAGCTCTACTACTCCTTTTCGAGTTATTCCTGATGTTCAGAAAAATATGACTTATTCTAAAGAAAACACTAATGGAAAGAATGGCAGTTCTAATTCAACCATTCAAAATAAACAAAAAAAATCAGGTGAAGATATTCCTATTTTACATATTTTGGAAGAATTGATAGAGTTTTTGGGACTAAACTGTCCATAATCGCATAACAGTCCCATGTCGACTTTTGACCGATTTGCGTTTTTTGCATAAATCAATGCAACATCGTCAGAAGATCGATAAAAACTGCTAAAAAAGTAACCTTTGTTCCTAACTTTTACAAAAACAAACCCCACTTGTGTTGTCCCATCTTGAAAATATTCGCATAACAGTCACATCAAAGTCCGTATAGTAGTCGGGCTCAGGATGGTACCACTTCAAGCACTACATACGGTCTCTCGGTACTACTAGTCATTCACTTATGTGTAACGAAGTAAAGGGAAATCAATTATACAGTGAAACCTCCATGAGTCGATGTTCTATGTCTTAATATTCACTCATGGAACCATATTTAAACAAAATTCCATGGTAACTATGATGATTCGCTCAAACAGCATTCCAAACCATTTCTGTTCCATGACTCGATGTTTCTATGAGTCTATAGTCCCTTCAGATATCGACTCATGGAGGTTTGACTGTATTTAATACACACTTGCTTATGGCATTGTAAATGTCATGTATTCACGTTGTTTCGAAAATATTTTTAAATTAGTCATCACATCAAATCACACAGAATTATGTATTTTCAATTACGATGCATTACAGATTTTCATTTTAGATAAGGCTTATACAAATATTAACCTTCTTTTATGTCCGTAGTTAACCATTTGGGTGGTACGAGGGGAATAAAAATAAATGAGGAACAAAAAATAAAATAAAATAAAGCTCATTTTACATTTTTCATTTAAATTTTGTAATGATTCTTTGCTGGTGCTCAGAAATATCGAACTAAAACTTATTTTTGCGTTTTTCGATAACTGGTAAAATTGACTTAAGGAGTACTTGCTTGTAAGTTTGCAAAATAAAAACTTTTCAACAAGAAAGCAAGATTTCCATATAAAAACCATCAGCAGTTATCGTCTTCTTCATCTGCTTATTGGGAAAATACAGAAAGACTTTGGCTCGGCACATCCCACGAGCCACTGTATTTTAGATCAGCGGTCAATGCTTACAGAAGTTGCCTGAAAAATTTGTTTCGTCATTCTGGATCTCCCATACAACAGATTAGCTAGATTCGTCCTGAATCAGGTTGTTCTGGAACATCTCGAATCATTTCCATCGGATTCCATTTCCGCATTATCAAAAAGATGATCATCTGGGTCTCTCATGACTGGGACTCATGACTGTAAGCACATTCCACATCATGACGTGTGTTTTGAGAAAACATTCAATCCGATGTTTTTTTTTTATCTGGCAATTCATCCATGGACATACAGTATCTTATCCGTAATTCGCTATTCCGTATCTCGATATCGAGTTAAAGAACGTGTAGTAAATGTGGGTTACCAAAGTTACCCTGACTTTGTGTTCTTTAACACGATATTTCCCTAACTCGATAGTCGCCTTAACATCGAGTTACGGAGATTTGACTGTACTATAATAACTATTTTTTACGGTAAAAGAACATAAATAGCAAATGAAACAACCATTGCATTAATAACAATGAGTGTTTTAGTAGCTGTCGAACGAGCCGATGAACATGATAGGACTGGTATGCAAATACATTGGTATATTATATTGTATATAATCGCATAACAGTCTCGCTACGATTTTTCTGCATATTAAGGCAAATTTTCAACTTAAATTGAAAAGAAATTTATTTGGTTTGTTCGTATTCTCCAAACAGTGATATGTAGAACATTAACACATTTTAGGCCAAATAGGGACTCAAAATGGAGCGAAATTGTGCAAAGAGGGGCAGTAAATGAGTCTAAAATATTTTACGAGTGCATTCCGAGAAGGTCCGCAAGCGGATTCCGTTTTCGCTTTACCGGAGTAAAAGTTTTTTTTCTGTTTTCGGACAGTGCCCGAAGTTTTGTTTTGTGTCATTAGAGCGATTTTTTTTGCATGAAGAGCAAAAGTGTTATTTTTCTCCCGTCTCCAGAGTGATTTCTTTCTTAGTTAGTCTGTAAGTGTTAAGTGTAGCTGAAAGTGGATTGTGGGTGCTCAGTAAAGGATAAATGATCAATTGGTGAGCTCGTTTCATGCTTTTATTTTAAATATGTAAAATATGTATGACTGCACATTTAATCGCTACATGGAACATAAATATGATTTTTCAACAAACTATGAATGGTTCGTCACTGTAAGTGTTAGCATAAACTCGGGTGCACGACGTTAGGCATGAATACGTTAAGCATAAAGACGTTAGGCATAAGTACGATAGGCATAAATACGATAGGCATAATGGACGTTTGGCATAATAGCTGTTTGGCATAATGGACGTTAGGCATAATGGACGATAGGCATAATTTTCAAAATGAAAATAGAAAAGTGTATTGACTTTTTTGATAGTTTTTTTTTTCCTATCTTCATTAACGAGATTTTTAGCCCTGGGCTAGTTCATCTCGGGACCAACGGCTTTACTTCCCTTCCGAAGGAATTCGTAACTATGATTTTCACGTCATAAGTAACTATCTCGGGGTTGGGATTTGATCCCAGGTCCTCAGCGTGAGTGGCGTGAGTTCTAACCATAGAACAAAGCCATGCTGAAGGTATCTTAAATCGGTTCCTAGTCAATCCAGGATCTTTTCGTTTTCTTCACTTTCTTGGCCATGAAGCATAATCGTGTATCGTGCACAAATGAGAAAGCCCAGAATAAGAACAACGCTGTACATGATCTGTTGTTCATCTTTTGGGTTTGGTTCTATACATATACCATGACCCCACAGTTATGGATCAAATAGTGTCCAACCTATAAAATTCAATAAAACGACATGGAAAACGTAAAATTGTATTTTAAAAGCATGAATTGAATCGTTTCAAATTGGAACTTCAGTTAGTAAACTGTTTTGAGTGTAATATTTACATAGGATTGCATAAAAAAGAATACAGTTCGGTTTCTGAAAACCATATTATGGATCAATTTTCATATTATGGATCAAATTGTGACATATTACGGATCAGTGCGCAAAATCAAGAGATTTTCAACTCAATGCATCTGTATTCCATGATTTGGCGAAAGTTAACAATGTGTCACATATTACTGCAAAAAATAGCAGTGTTAGAGCTGGAAACAAGGGTGAAATTCCCTATTTTGTATGATACTGCATTGTAGTTACTGAGACATGAACTGTTTTTGCTCCCCATCAAGTTTTCCACCCATTTTTGTCTGCTAAATAATGAAATTTACAACCTTGATGTTTTATGAGTTTTATTTTTAGTGCTATTGTCTGAAAATGTCGAATCCAATGCTTAAAATGGCAGAAATCTACTTTCTTTGGAAGTGATCCATAACCGTGGTAAACAATCATTTCCTGGTCCATATTATGGATCACTAGTTAGAAGTGCCAATATTCGGTATTTAGAATCAACAATCAAGAAAAATGTTTTCCAAAGATGAATTCATTCTAAATCGAAGCGAACGAGCATGTTTTATGCTATTACATTTGAATTTTACCACCTGTGGGAGCTTATGAATGCTGACGGCACTTCTTACAGAAAACGACCATATAATGGTAGCTGTGTGGTACCAACTAAACATTTGTCAAATACACCGTTATTTAGCGGTTGAATGTTGTGCTTAACATTACAAATGGTAGAAGACAAATAGTATGACATGTGAAAAATATGTTTTATGTCATCGTTTATGTTTTGAGCGAGTTATCCGATATTGAACGCCAAAGTGATCCGTCACTGTGGGTGATCCGTAACTGTGTGGGCATGGTAACTGGCAAATTTTTCATCAGAGATTATCCCTTATTTAAATTGAAGGCTGTTCTTTATAGTTTTGATGTCAACAAAATTATTGGAGTTAGTGCTGCTAATGTCTTATTCAGAAAATTTCCATTCTTCTATAAATAAGCTGTTCTTTCGAGACATCAATGTCATTATTGCTTTTAATATTTCCATCATACATTTTCCCTTCTTTGAATCATAGGCTTTTCTTTATACTTATACGGTTCATTAAATGGTAGGAGGAAAAGACTGTTTGAGAAATCCCCCTCTTCCAATATATGTAGTTATTTGTATTTTTATTTTTCTAATAGTTTTTGGAATTGTAGATGTAAATATTTCCATCCGAAATTTTCGTTTTAACTTGCTGTTGATTGATTATGAGTAACACTGGGTAATCAAATAAGTTGTTGGAATAACATTGGGAATATCATTTTTCTCCCAAATGCACGCCATGTTTAATGCTGGATACTGTGCTATGTTGAATTTGAACTTGACTTTTGTAATTAAGGTGAAGATAAATCGAAGCCAAAGTTCAAATTTTCAAGAGCACGGATCTGAAGAACCGAACACCCGTTTGAGCTGAAAACCTAATCGATTGGTCACCACCAGCTAGTAACCAATCGATTAAGTTTTCAGCTTAAAAGGATGTTTGGTTCTCCAGATCCGTGCTCTTGAAAATTTGAACTTTGGCTTCGATTCATCTTCACCTTAAAATAAATATCTAATCAAATTTTAATTTTCAAACTCGACGAATATCGAGGAAATTGATTGAAAATCATCGAAAATTGTTTGCACAAGTAGCAAAGGAACCGTTCTCACTACATTGAATTGACGAGCAGACTCGAAGTAGCAATGTAACGCCAAGAAGATAGTTGTCATACTACCAGAAAATTATTGCTGAAGATAATGTCACCTATCATAACATAAATTCTTGACTTGCCTCTCGAATATTGCCTTCAAGGTACTCATTTGCACTATAAGTATTAACCTTCCAGTCGTCGCGCGGTTTGCTACCGTCAGAACCATCACGCTGCAGCTGTGTACGAGAAGCGAGGTTTTTTTTCACCAGTGTTGTACAAAATACAACAGCGCGACGACTGAAGTGTTAATATGTATATGGAAGATTTCCCTTCTTTAAAATTAACTCAATTATGTAAAAGAAATATAACAAAAAAATGTCATAAACTCATTAAAATAAACATCTTTAGAAACAAATAACACTTTGATTGCACATCGCAAATTTAAATTGATATTCACAAAAATGAATTGAGCTGGATTTTAGAATGATAACAATAAAAATGACAACCAATTTTCCTCCATATCTGTCATTCGGTTCATGGTCACATTTCATAGCACCGAAAACATTCATTTAATACCAGTCAATCAATCCACCCTTTCGTAACGCTTTTTGTATGAACATCGCACTTTTTTATGAACTGTCACACCTTAAGGACAGATACCCACCCCCATCAGCATAATTGAATTTCTAAATGGGCCCGGAAATTTTTCGATATAAGACGAGTTTCAAATGACACACGCGCAAGTTATTTTATGCCAAACGTCCATTATGCCTAACCAGAGGCGTCGCGTGACCTAATTATCCACCTGTGCACTGCTTACTTAACTTTATCTCTTTTTTGGCAATATGTATGCTGCACGGATCAAGTTTTTTAGTATAAAGAGCGTAATCACCATTCTCGAATATGTGTTTTTCTCAACTTTTCAATCGAATTAAATATTTATTTAGTAATCAAGCACTTTAGTTGAATTTATCAATAGAGCTGTATATGGGTATCCAATTTATATATTCTAATCTTTGTTAAAAATTGAACTAGAATCCTGTTTCAACATTTTCCCGTGCCCTGAAACTGTTAATTCCCCTTGGAAAATTTTACTACAGGACGAGCTGTCGGGATGAGATGTCATTGAGCCTGAAATTTGAGCTTGAAATCTATTTTAATCATTCAGAATATCAAAAATAATATGTCGAGTGTAATAATATCGTTCAAAACAAGAAAAAAAGTGCGCTTTCGGTCAATGGATCATTAAAATAACCAAAACGGTCGCTATGAAAAGCACAGATAGCGCCACCGCAGTCTTGGTGTGTTTGACATAACAGCGATGCTGTCATTATGTTAAATTCCATATACGGTAGCGCCGCTGTTTTGATGCGGTGAGTACCGAAAGAGTTACCTTCAAATGATCCATTTAATTCGTGATTAAACAACATCCCAACCGCAAAATCGTTAGTGTTTGGAGGTGATGTTTTCTTCCAAAATGCGAAATCATCACCTCCAAATTAGTTCTAAACCCACCGTATATGAATAATGAGGGCGCGTCAGTCGTCGCAAGTTTCTTGTTAAGCAGTCAATAAAAACCGGGTAAAGTTGTCATCGCAAAATAACCCAATAGTCAGTCATCATTCAATGATGAATTCTGAAGAAGTAGTGACAATTTCAACAGCACTGGTTTCAAACTAATCTTGCAATTTAAAACTGTGACTATCTATGGTCACCATGGTCATGGTCTTTACATAGAATTGAACCAGAACAGATTGCATCGTGTAAAATACTCGCTTTTGTTACATGTAGAACAAGCGTGGTGACGACGATGGCGCTGGGGTGGGCGCGTCCATTCTGCCGATTAATTATTGCAAAAACTACTGCGCAGGATGCGAAAAGCGAGGTTTGATTACTAATAAAAGTCATCTAAAAACCCGAAATAAAAAATACAATACAAAAACAATATAACGTATTGTAACAGTACATTCAATATATTGGAAATACAATACAGTATATGTAAAATGACAATACGATTACAGTACAATATATTGTTTTGAACAGTTCACTGTATGGTATATGAGATTTTTGCAATATAATGTATGGGTGGTTAAGTATCGTAACAATACAAATATAGATATTTTCTCATACAAACATTTTGAAAATAACAATACGATATAATGTTCATGTATTGTCTTGATTAGCAATGCCGTGTATTGTTGTACAATACAAAAACAATTCAACAGTTCGGTTGCATTCGTCGTTACAGCTAATGTCAAGTGACTTTTAAAAAACTACTTATTTTAACTTTTGAATATTTTTCACCCAACATTTCTTGCTTTCTGAACTTGTTTATTTATTTCTTTCAGCAAAGCTACATAGAAAAAAGCAACAGTTGTTTTACGCGAAAATAGGAATTTGACCAAAATTGTAAGGTATAAAACCAATTAAAAACAATACAATGTTCTGTTACAATATATTATATTGTTTTTGAATTGTATATCCAAACAAGAATAATATTGGTTCGACATTCAATTACAATACGCTGTATTGTATCCAATACATTATATTGTACATTAAAGGTTTATTCCATTCACTGAATGATACGTTTTTATCCGGGAATTAATCCACCTTCCGCTGTCTGAGACACACCCGCGCTTCACACCACAAGCATGGTGATGCTGGTTGCTGATGGCGCGAATTCCAAAAGAGAGCAAGCAAAATGAATCTCTCTCGTGGATTGATTTCTCTCTTTTCATGCCTCTGCACTCTCACACTGGTCGACTTGATTGCTGTAACAAGATGTGCACTGGTCGGAGTTGACGCTTTGGCTACTCACACACTGGCATTTGTAGTTCAAAAAGCTCTCTACCACATCGGCAGCATTGCGTGTACGATACCGGGCAGCCCGTTTACCGATGAAAGTGCACACGTTGGGTTTCATCGTCCCAGCCAACAATGTGTAGCGTGGGATAAAGTGTTGCGTAGCATGCTTCGCGCTGTGCACAAGCAAATGAATAGTTCTCAGATCGTGCGTCGCACGAAATGCTATTTCATTTAATTTGCAAAGCAAAATTTTAGCAACTATTTTGATGAATGTAAATTATTTAGCAAACTATTGATAATAGTGATACTTGTAAAGGGCTATATTTTGTTAGGTGAATGAATTATTAAATTGTCATTGATAAGTTATACATATTGTTGGCAGTCCAGGATGAACGAGATGCCACCTGTGCAGTGCACATGTTGCACATGCGGGCGCGACGCCTCTGTGCCTAACGTATATTATGCCTAACATTCATTATGCCTAATGTCTTTATGCCTAACGTCCATTATGCCTAACATCCTTATGCCTAACGTCGTTATGCCTAACGTCTTTATGCCTAATGGGGTATACTCCATAAACTCTATTCATGAATTATGTTTAATTTTTTTTTCAAAACAAGGGGTGTTCAAAAAAAAAATAAACATGAATCATGAATAAGAGTTTATGTCGACACTTTTCCTATTACTTTTATTTAAAATTAAAGAAAAAAACTTCGAATGTTTCCACACTATACGTGTAGACTTGCAAAAGGTACACTTTATTCGAAAAACTTTGAATGTTTCGCCATTGGAAGTATCAGTATGCGAGTGTTCTGTGATGGTCCAGCAATCGCGAATTTTTTTTCATTTGAATAAAAGATGATAACACATGCTTTCATCCTGACAGCTGTAGGAATGCTGCGTTTTACAAATTTTGAATTGCACAGTTTACTTAATGATCATGTTATAGCAATTCCCGCCTAAGGAATCTTGCTGTTTATGAGGTTTTAACACAGATGGTTTTAAACGTTCTGAAGTTTACATGTACATGACGAAACACGTGTCAAATGTACAGATTGAAATTGAAATTGCGAAAAAAAAACCACGTGCTCCGGTGTGGATCCAACCACGACAAGATGGCGCGCTTCAACCTACAAGCTGCGAAGCCCCTTAAGAGACCCCGACGCCCGAAAGGCGAACAGTATTAGACAAAACATTGCAACTTTTTCGATTTCCTTACAAAATGGTCAACTTAGAGGCTTGGATCTGAGTAATTTATGTACCGATTGAATGAAATTTCCACCGCATTTCAGAAATAACTTGAATTTTTACACATACTTTTAAGTGATTTTTCAAACCACGAGTTAAAGATCAAAAAACGGTTGACCTAAATGTATATTTTGACGATTTTTTATAACTGTCATAACTAAACAATTGGAGGAATAGCTTTATGTATCTTTAGCAAAGTGTAATTTTGACGAGATGAACAGTTTGCTAGAAACAGTTTTTGTGTAGCGCTATTAGACTTTTAGATTAATAATTTTGAATTTTTCGTCAAAAATACACTTTAGTAAAATCGTTTATTACTTTAGAATAGACATCATGTATACGCGATTCATATCAAGAGCGTGAGTACGCAAGGTAAAGGGCGTGAGTAAGCAAGGTAAAGGGCTTAAACCATGGATTAAACTGCCCGCAAACAGTTTAAAAGGCTGACATTTTCATTTGGGGTAGTAGCACTGTGCTTACCACCGGAGAAACATAGTCATAGACCGAAGCCATATGCTTCCGTGGCGTTATTGTACTAGGCAAACATAACTTCATGAAAGTACTTCTAGTAAGCGCATGCTGACGAACCTCACGAAATGTCTCATGAGACTCGCTCATCAGGATATGTTTTGTACGTATCTGCATCTCGTGCCTCACATAATCTGTGAATGCGATATGAAATATCGCATGGCACACACTAGCTCATTTAGGTATACCGTAAAACGAGGTAACTTTGATAGTTTTTTCGGAGAAAACTTCAATATTTATGGCATGCTTTTTCAAAGAATTATAATTTATATTTTTGAAACAAGTACTGACATCCTAGCTATCGCTTGCAGGTGATAGATTGCCAAAAGATTGATTTTGAATGGATATATAATTTTTCTTATAATCGAAAGTTGGTTTTCTGTGTTGTGGTAACTTTGATAATGGAGTATGAATCGATCAAAATTGAATGAAAGTTAAGACCTGAGGGGCCTGTTCGGGTTTTTAAAAAAGAACGCGGGCTCGTTGACGGTCGAAACAGAAGTGAGAAATAATTTTATTTCAATTATGATGAAAATATAAATGCAACCTAAGCAGCAGATCGGCGTTGACAGCGGCCTAGATTCCACACGGGTTGATTGCAGCGCGTGGTGCAGCGTCAGCGCATCGCAGGCGATCGTATCCGCAAGGCTGGTAGCGAGTCACTTTTTAGTGACTTGGTCACTTTTTTTAAGCCAGTCACTTTAAAGTCTCTTTTTTTAAGCCATTTCAACTAAAGTCACTTTTTCGTCAAAAAGTCACTTTTCTCAACTATTTTGAGCTAAATTTTTGAGAGATTTTACGAATCGGCTTTCTTTCTATTTAGCTAAGTTTAATTTAACTTCCTGTCAGTTCAAAACTTTAGTTCATGGTTTTCTTGTGAAAAAAGTTTATTTTTCATAGAATTCCACGTAATTCATAAGAGTATCTAAGTTATCATTAGTATGGTGTAAGTTCATTGTTGTAAAACTAAAGGTTGAAATGTTAAGTATTCTTTTTGAAAATCTCTGAAAAACTCTATGGTGTATTATTAGATATTTGTCTGCTATTATCGAACACTACGCTTTATAATATGCATCCAAATTATTCTCTTTGTCTTTGAAATTCGTCTTTTTTAACCAAACCATATTATCTTTTTAAAATTTACAAAATCTATTTTATAGGTATTTAACACAAAACAAAGATAATTATTTAATGTTCTATTTGGGATTTAGAAACTTATCCATACTTCTTAGGATAGTCTTTATTTACAAACCAAACCTTTAAAATGACCGGATAGACCTTCGGTAGAGTATAAGCATTTTCTTCCTCTGTTTTTTATGCATATATTTAAGCATCTTTCAGGAAAGTATATTATCAATTCTTTCTAGGAAATAATTTGAAAGAACCTCTTTCGAAGCTGTTTGAGAATGGATTAATACATAATAGAAAAATGCTTCTTAGAATTTATCGTTTTCAATTGAATCACTCATGAAATCATGCATGTTTCTTCAAAGAATGTGGGGGAGTCGGATCTTCTTCTTGGAACTTTTGAATTTCACTTTGGCGGGAGGTTTTTTAGAAAGCCACGCAGTTTATGTTTGACAATAATATGCGCGGTATTCAAGTATTTTATTATATAGTTTTATGACAATTCCGACCAACTATAAGGGGCGATCCATTAATTACGTAAGACATTTTAGGGGTTTTCAACCCCCCCACTCCTGGTAGATTTTTTGTATGAAAATTAAAAATAAATTGTATGGCGCGTAAGAAATCTCAACCCCACCCCCTCCCCCATAAACCCTTACGTAATTAATGGATAGCCCCTAACCACCCATGCCAAGTGAATCATGAACGTGTCTTAGTAATTTTGATTAAAATATCAGAAGCTTTGTGCTAATAACTTTTTTAAAAGCATAACCCAGATGAACGCCCTATCAAACCTATCGTCTTTATGCCAAATGTCATTTCGGCCAAACGTAGCTCCCATCAAACTTGGATGATGGAAAATTTTCAATTTCGCTCGGCGTTCGTAGGACGCATATATGATACATTGGTCTTAAGAATCATATTCGATCTTCTATCATCGTTTTATTGAAATATTGATTGATGGCCAAATATTATATTTCCGTAATCTTGATCTAGTTACACAAAATAGAGCTAATAGAAAGTATCCTCACGCGCATTTATATTTGATCCAACTTCATATATGCGCTTATATTTTTTCTAACAAAATCTTAAATTATTATAGACTTGGAGTAATGGAAAAAAATTGAGATCTATACAATTTACAATGAATTCAATTTTAGCGGTTTTTAAAGAAGTCATTTTTGGGAGTTTGAATGTAAATGTAAAACGACAAAAAAATTGATTTCACAAATAAGTATGCCAAGTTGTTTTTAAAAATTTTATATTAATTAATAAATTTGTGTCTTTTATACAAACGGTGATCTTCTTCAAAATATCTTTCTAAAATTTGAAAAGTTTGGAATCTGCTAAAAAGGATATTTGTGTAAATGCTAATTTTCTTTTTAAACAAATTGGTGGCAATATCTTGAAATTTTGGAAATTTGGTATCTACTCTACTAGACCTACTACCTACAGTAGATCATATTGGGTATTCCCTTCTTCATCGTAAAACAGTGTTGTAGAACTGAAAAAAATACGTTTTGATTTTCAAGTCACTTTTAGTCACTTTTTCGAGAATCGGAAGTCACTATTTAGTCACTTATTTCTCAATACTGGTCACTAAAATAACTTTTTTCGGCATCACTTTTTGCTACCAGCCCTGGGTATCCGGTGTGTTATATTGATGAGTCGAATGAATGGGTGTTAACTACTCCCCCTTTGAAGTGTTGAGCCTCCTGGATCAACGACTGGTAGAACTGTATGTGTCAGCAAGTGTCGGTGGTTGATAAATGTAATGTAGCGGAGTGGCTTGTGGTTTTTCTTGAGGTGTGATGATGTTAACTGAAGCTGTTTGTTTGACGTGCCTTAACGAAGATGTAGAATCCTAGTAGAATGATCAATGTTGTGGTGAATGAAAATCCTCCCACAATGACCACGATGTTACATCTGTCTTTGTGTGCAGATATTCCAATTTTTTGATGTTTTTCAGATGAAGTTGGTGTATTCTGTTAATGCCAACAGTTTGATAAGTTTGGGTCCTGGATATGTTTAGGTCGGTTGATGGTGCAAGAACGGTTGTTTACGATTCTGGTTATAGCGTTTTGGTAAATGTAAAGTTCTGAAAGGTGACAGAACAGTTTTCGTATACGATGAGATATGAGCCTCGTAACTGTCTGTTCGTCGCTCCACAGGTATTTTGTAGAGTGTCGTGTACATCATTTAGAAGTAATTCAAAGTGTGAGCCAATCGAGCAGCAAGAGGTGTCAAAGCGTGAGCCAAACGAACATGCGTTATGTTTGGTTTTGAACTTTTCTTGAGGAGTGATTATTTCGGTGACAGTTGCATAGAGCAAAAATATGCAATATTTTCCTTTTTTGATTTTTCTCAATGCGATATTTAGTTGCTGATTTTTTCTGCTATTTATTAGTTTGTAAATTTGCTCAATGATCTATAACGAAACGAAATACACTTTTAGCAATGAGGAAGTCATGTCCGTGTTACAATATTATTGTCGACGCCGAGCTAACTCTGCACTGCCGATCTGTTGCCAAATCATTCCATTTTACTTTCGCTAATCTCTCATATAAAGGATCACTAATGTAATGGTGAAAAATTTCATATTGGGA
The DNA here is from genome assembly GCF_002204515.2 of Aedes aegypti. Classification (NCBI taxonomy): domain Eukaryota; kingdom Metazoa; phylum Arthropoda; class Insecta; order Diptera; family Culicidae; genus Aedes; species Aedes aegypti. The sequence continues at coordinate 24,778 of NW_018736283.1, read as the reverse complement.
AATATTTCTATATGCATTTTGATAAGTCTGGAAAGCGTGTGCAAGTTTCGTTGAGGAAAACAAAAACAAACTGTATATGATGAGCGTATGCGAGTGTTCGTGTGTTCAAATGTCACTAAGCTCTTTTCTCACGAAATCTCGGACTGAGTTTTCAAAGATTTTTTTTTATGAATCCTTAGCGTAGTTATCCCGAACAGGGTTTTCATAACATTAGTGAAATGCAATGAAACTTGTTATTATAGCAATACATCATTATAACATACAGCAATATTTTTGTTTTGTTTCTAAGAATGATGCAGATTGACTGATAATCATTTAAATTTATGGAAATGTAATTATTTTGCATTAGTCTGACTTAAGAAACTCTCCTCACACTCTAACTTTTTTTATGTTACGCTGTGGTAGATCTGAGATTTTTAACAATTTACACCAATCCAATCCAAACTTTCTGAATTAGCTTATAATATTATTTAATCATTTATTGCAGCATACCTCTTTTTGAAACTTTAAGCCTTTGGATAACACTGCGGAACACGTTTTTGCCTTAAGCACTAAAATACCGCAATTCACTCAATTAAGGGTTGCTGAATCCATTGCCGTTTTCAAAAATATCATAGCACGTCTAGGCTGTTGAAAATGCAAAAAAAAGACTATTTTAGCCAATTTGCATGCAAGTTATTCAGCTTGTAAGGCCAATTTATTTTTTTAAATTTCCACAGAATTCAAACTTTATGTATATAAAAAAAATTAATCAACAAAGTTTATAATACTTTCGATGCGGAAAAGTTATTTTTTGATGTTTTTAAAAAGTTTTGTATTTTCCCATACAAGAGAACGAAGAATTTTGTATGGAGACAGCAAGCATGTTAAAAAAAAATCGGTTTAATCTATGTTTAACCGTGCGATTTCAACCAAATTATGTCTACAATGAAAGTTTAAGTGCAAAACAGCATGCTTGGTGGATAAGATCACAAAAAAGTTTAATAAATTATACTTTAAGTTTTATATAAACATTGATAAAACTAGTGTTTTATACAATTTTGACGACCTGTAGCTAAAAATTGTGACGTGCTGAAACATGTCTGAAAATGGCATCAGATTCAGCTACTCGAGACACGTAATTTGATCCTTGAGACACGCAAAAATGTCATTTTTGTTACGCTGTGTAATGTAAGATTTCTTGACAATTTATTCCAAAGCAAAATGCTTCTCATCAACATTGAATTACCGTAGTATGTTGTTGAACTAGAAGCAAGAATTGTTCGTTAGTACGAATTCCATAAAAATCCGGGCGGAGCTCTTAGTAGCGTTATAAAAAGATTTAATTGATTATTGACTGAATATCTTACTGAATTCATTTTTTCTTAAGTTATAAACATCTCGGCTCAAAGCAAAATAATTCCAAAAATGCTTGATTATTGAAGGAGTTGCTTTAGGATTCTCAAAAGATATAATGCTTTTGAGTCAACAAAATGTGGCAAATAAATTTAAATTGAGAGATTAACTGAAAACTTAAGGCGAAGTAGGCCGTCATTGAAATTGTACGCGTCTTTGATGATTGTTGCTAATTCATCTTACGATTTCGAATCAAAGAAAATCAGTTGGTTTTGCAATGACACAGCTAAAAAAGTATCGGCATACTTTATGCATTTTAGCGTGCACAGCGATACTTTTTTCAAGTCAATATAACTATCAAAACTGAGTTTTATCAGTTTGAAATGCAAACTGAAAAGTCATCATTGTTGCCAAAACGAATGACGGGCTACTTAGCCTTAAGGGGTCTTCCTTAGCCGAGTGATTAGAGTCCGCGGCTACAAAGCAATGTCATGCTGAAGGTGTCTGGGTTCGATTCCCGGTCAGTCCAAGATCTTTTCGTAATGGGAAATTCCCTTGACTTCCCTGGGCATTGAGTATCATCGTACCTGCCACACACGATATACGAATTCGAAATCGCAACTTTGGCTAAGAAAGCTCTCAGTTAATAACTGTGGAAGTGCTCATAAGAACTCTCAGCTGAGAAGCAGCTGTCCCAGCGAGGACGTAATGTCAAGAAGAATAAGAAGAAGAAAAACTAAAAACATTTCTCGAAAACTTATTCAAACAGACTCAAGTTAAAAAAGTATACAAACTTAATTTATCGATTCTACGTGTTTCGCAGACGAAATTCTACTCGTTTCACTCTGCACCAACTCAATTTTTCACTTTTAGAACGTTTAATTTCCGGATTTACAAAACGACGAAAGTAAGATTTTCAACTTTCGCTACCTAACCACTACTTTCGCCGCTCCGCTGTATGGAGAGACAAAGTGACTTAACCACAAATCAAAACAAAACACTACTTAAATCCATTTTACACTGGTACAAAAACGTCGCAAGTAACTAAATGTTTTATTTAGGCTTATCATTTTGTCATAATTATTTTGTGGGAAATAATAGGACCTCCCTAGTTTTCGAACGCGAGCTCATTGTGTGTAAAATTTAAGCAATGTACATGGCGAAAAAAATGTTAAAAAGGTGATTTATTTTAAAACAGTTTTAGAAGACAGGTTGTGAGTCTTCTGAATTAATTTTCTCAAAACTGAATTGAAGTTACTTACGTCGATTTGAATAAGTTATCGAGATTTGTTGAAACATTCGACAAGTAAGGTGAAACCTATGATAAAAAACAAATCTCGCGTTTAGTATCATATAGGCGATTTCTCTTCGTCGGTTTTCTCTTTAAATTAGTACACAAAGTCCAATCGATTATCATAACATTTTACGATGCAGCATGAGATAGGACGATAAGTAGTTGATTCTATAACATTCCCCAGAAAACCATTCCCCCGAAACCCATTCCCCAGAATTCCATTCCCTAGAATCTCATTCCCCAGAATGTACCATTCCCCAGAATTTCACTCCCCAGAATGAACCATTCCCCAGAAAACCAATCCCCAGAATGGACCATTCCCCAGAAAATTATATACCTACTTTAAAGTTTTGAAATAATCTATTTAAAAAACTTGAAAATTAAACTCCATACAAAGTTGTTTACAAGTACATGAGAAGATTAGCATAGGTGCTGCTAGTTATGAACACTTTACGCATAATTCAAATTTCATTTGCAAATGAACTATCACAGTACTTTCACTTTTATTGGCACTTATGAAGACTGATAGATCAGTCTATGGGGAAACACAATATCCAATATTTATTTAAAAGAATATACAACTCATCACTACTCTGCACAAAATAGAGCTACCGTAATCCGGGGTAACATTGATCAGCGGGGTAACATTGATCGGGATGACTCATCTTTTTAAACGTTCAAATAAAGATTTATTGATGAAACATTTTCGAACCATGAATGGTGCCTCTCTTTCGTATATTCATAAGCTAATGATAATTAAGGTTTTTGTCAAAATTGCGTTTAGTTCATGCGCAAATTTGTCAACTTTTTGAAACAATGAATTCTATCATTTTCACTGACACTACCGAAAATTCATGTCTCACATGAGTTCTGCAGACGATGTGATCAAGGAAAATGCGGGTGTTACTAAAAATGGCATCGCCGAAAACGATTCCGTTGTCAAATCTTTCATAAGTTTATTCAATTAGGCAACATTAACTAAATACTATTACGAATGTAGAATTTCCTGAGGAAATTGCCTAGTTTTAGGCGTATTACGCGGTTCAAGGTGTTTTTAATTTTGAAATAACTCAAAAAGTAAATGACTTGTAACAGTTTGGTCTTCATATTCGGCTTCAGGGGCCCTGATTTTAGTAAGTAACGACATTTCCAATATTAGCGAACGTTGTTTACTTGGGTGATCAATGTTACCCCGTATCAGCTGAATCAAAAAATCACTTAAAACATTTATTTAAACATAATTAAATCTTTTGAAAAATAAAATAAAGTACATAGCTAGGAGCGGTGGGTGCCAGTACTTGTTTTAAAAATATGAAACTTGTAACATTTGTAATGTGACATGAAAAATTTAAGAAAAACTAAAAAAAAATGATCAATGTTACCCCGGATTACGGTACACCCTTCTTTCGGTATAGTACTTTCCAAATGTATAATTTCACATGTATGTCCAATTTTTATCAAATGTAGTGATATATGCAGCTTTTTTCAATGTTTTAAGAAGGTGCATCATCTCTTACTTTTTAGGACTAAACCAATTAGAATAAAGACGTTCGTAGTATCATATTATACGTTTCCAATATAATGATTACGTAAACTCGGCAGAATAAAAACTTACTATTCTGCACATTAAAATGATACGCCTTTTTTTGCGTCAAGTCTAAATTACAAATGACTTGTTTAATTTTGCACAAAATAGTGATACACCCTTCTTTCAGTCTTATCCTGTTGACGATATAGACAAAATTTTCCGTAAGGATACCAAATGGCAAGAAGGCATTTGGCATGCTTGATTAAATGATCAAGGACCATTTGATATAATGGTCATTTGGCCAATGACCATTTGGCATGAAATGAAGAACATCCTTTTTGAAAAGAAGGAGCATAAGTATGGCTGGATGGCAAATGACTTTATACCAAATCATTTTATGCCAAGTGACGTTATGCTATATGGGCTCTCCATCGATATATTTGCCTATATCATTAATGAGATAATACTGAAAGAAGGGTGTATCACTATATATGCAAAAATAAACATATAGTCTGTATATTTTATGGGAATGCATTAAAAGAAGGGTGTATTATTATAATATGCAAAATACTCATGAATAGGGGGATTAGGGGCATATTGGACACATTAGGTAAATGCTTATTTGACATAGTATGGAAATATGTTTCTTTGCTCTAAAATTAAATCCACCGATTCCTCCGCTTTGCTTATAAACTAATTTGAAGCTGAGAAAAAAGTATTGTAAAATTTCAGAGGACAAATGAAGCAAAGCGTAAACTTTTATACCGTCAAAACGTTCATATACAATACAGATTTCGTACAGTTTATAAAGTTTTGCTGAAATATGCATATTCCCAGAGAGTAAGGGGGTGTCCATTTCGCCCCGTGTGTTCATTATGTCCCTAACCCTCCTACCTACATATTTATTTGTCACATCAGACCTTAGCCTGTTACATAAGTGATTCTTCTTCCTCTTTTCTGGCGTTACGTCCCTACTGGGACAGAGCCTGCTTCTCAGCTTAGTGTTCTTATGGGCACATCCACAGTCATTAACTGAGAGCTTACTATGCCAATGACCATTTTTGCATGCGTATATCGTGTGGCAGGTACGAAGATACTCTATGCCCTGGGAAGTCGAGAAAATTTCCAACCCGACCGGTGGGACTCGAACCCAACCCTCATCTTGGTCTTGCTGAATAGCTGCGTGTTTACCGCTACGGCTATCTGGGCCCCCACATAAGTGACTCACGCAAAGCAATAATTGAAAAAAGAAAAAAATGGATATTCATATAGCTTTCTGGGGAATGGAATTCTGGGGAATGTTACATTCTGTGGAACGATTTTCTGGGGAATGGTTCATTCTGGGGAACGGAATTCTGGGGAATGGTTTTCGGGGGAATGGTTTTCTTGGGAATGTTATAGAATCAAGTAGTTTATAATAAATCCAAAATAACAGTTAAAATAGTCACCTGGCCCAGTTGTTATGTGGAGAGAGAAATTGATTTTTGAGAATTTTATCATTTTAACAAGTGATCTCCCACAAAGCCAAATAAAATTTTAAACAAAAGATCATTTGAAACATCTAAAATCTGTTTCTGTTCGAGATGAATCACTGCGCCCATCTTTTGATTTTTTTTATGATATATCCGTGTTCTTTGTTTAGTGCATGTTGTTTTACTCCATTACTATTGACAGATAATGAAGTAGTTTTTTTTAAACCATTATCATTCTTTACCATTTAGCATAGAGCCTGCTATTTATGCCTCTTGGAAAAAACGGTTTGCCTAAGCTGGTTTAATGATACTGATTATTTATCATGCCTAGAGTACCGGTATCAAATTATTGATTCTACTTATAAGCTTCAAAGTCGTTTTTAGTGGCTGTGAACAGGTTTCATCCCATTAGACATTTAGATTCATTGAAACAAGAAGCTTATTTTAAAATGTAAATGTTCTGCTCCACTGATTCGGAATCGTTTACCTCCTAGATATCCAAAGATAAGCACTTGATTCCACTTCGACCTCCTTATTATCTAAGACAAACAGGGGGTTTTAGTGACTCGTTTTTTATATTCGTCCGACCGTAACTTATAAGTATTAACAAGAACAGATACAACAAGAATGCAATATGGTAGATCTTAGCTAGCAACGCACCTCGAAAAGGTGATCTACCCTCGTTACGGGAAAAACATCTAAGATACAGTGTACCGTTTTGATTCATATTACGGACACTTAAGGCTCCAGTGAAGTACACTTATCATTACACATATAAATTGAATCGTTCTGTACAAAACTTTGGCGTAATCAGGCCTTGCAAACACTTAAATTTCGAATGGTGGGTGAAGATTCCGATTCCACATCTTTAATTCACTTTAATCAATAAACATATTCGGCCTCTTCATGATTTTTATTCCGGACACAACCACACTTTTGCTTCATATTCCGGACACATTATTTAAACGCACTAAACCGTTAGAAAGACGTCAAAACTAGTTGAACATTGTAAATTTTCATGGATTGCTATGTAAAATGTTTATAAAGATCATCGATCAAATTGGGAACTTTATGGCGGCGCATTTTGAAACATTTCGAGTGAAAATCTTTCCCATACAAAGTAGAGTGTCCGGAATTTGAAGCTGTCCAGGTTTCGAATCAAAACGGGTATTTAAACGTATCATGGAGGAGGATATTGATAAACACATTTTTACTAGTTTAGTTTCAACAAAACAAAAAAGTAAGGTCTGTGCTGTTTAGATAAAAATTGATTTCCCATAATTGATGCTCATAAGAAAACTGAGCTAAGAAGCAGGCTTTGTCCCAGTGAGGACGTAATGCCAAAAAGAAATAGAAGAAGATGTGGAGTGATGGAGACTTAAACATATTTTGGAATAAAATGTTGATTTGGAGAACCGTGGTTAAACCTAACAAAATTACGCGTTTTCAATTTCATAGGATAAGCGAAGTGTACTCTTTAGTACTCTTGTACAGAATTGATAAAATGCACTCTTTCCGGTCAGTTTTTAAATGGCATACCTAGTTGGAGTGCTCAACGATTTTCTAGAGCAATTCCTGGAGAAGTTTCTGAAGGAATTTGAGGGCAAATTTATGTAAGAATTGGTTGAGGAATATCACAAGATATTCCTGGAAGTATTCCAGCAGAAATATCTGTAAATAAATTTCTAAAGAGGGTTTGAAACAGTCAAGTCGGATCGGAGTGTCTATATAGTTCTCTGAAGTCTGGCTTGCATCTGGTTTTAAAGACAATCCTAAAAACCTTCCGTTAAAACAAGAGAATTTTTGGAGACTAGCGTTATTAAAATAGTGACCAAGTCTCTAAAAACAGACCTGTTACCCGTTCTTCTTATCACACGTTCAATTTACAAGAATACCTGGCTATGAATTAACCAAGATTAAATATTTTTGTTGAAATCAATTATGTAGCCTGAAAACCGATGTTCTGATTCATGAAAAGAATATGATTTTAAAAAGTAACTTAATACTGAAACAATTCAGGGACAGGCCTATGTATAGTAATAACTACTACCTATGTTTAAATGCTGAAATGTTTTGATGTTTATGCGCTTAACAGTTATACAAGATCATAGAAGCAGATTAGTTAGGATCGTCACATTTCTTACCACTCACAATACCATAATTTAATATCTAATAAGATTAGACTCAACTCACCAGCATCTTCTATTTTGGACATCCCGGCTTTCCCAGCGACAGATTTATTTTTATCCCCGGCCGGCTTACGGGGTTTCTTCTGTTTGCTAACAACTTCCCACTCGTCAGACATGATTGGGTTCTTCCTGTATACCGAGATAACACCACACAAAACACCAAATTTAATTAAGCTTGAACAACTTTGCACTGCAAAAGCACTGATAACAGCCGGAGATATACTTCCGTTAACAAAAGAGAACCAATCGAGAAAGACTAACACTTTAATTCGTCACAAAAACAACAGTAAGCAGTGAACTCTTGCGCCAAAATAGATACCCAATAGATTAACAATGCTTTTCACAAGATACTAAAACAGTCGAACTGGAAATTAGCGACGAAATTCAGGAATCTACACCGGATAAATGCTACCAGATTGCAAAACGATGCTCCGCGACGGACAACTGGACAGTGTTTTCTTTTTCCTTCTGGGAACGGCGCGCGGTTGTTTTTGCTTTTGCACAACACTTTTGACAGTTCCGCTTTGGGCTGCTTTTTCGCAAACTGATGACCCAGCGGGTGATCCAAACACTGAACTAAAAAATCAGAGCAAAACATTTTTGGCAGAGCTCAAGCGTATGGCGTAATTTTTTACGATGGTACACCCACCCAACCCCTTCAGCGTTATGAAATTTGTGAAAAAGCCCTACGGTCTTTCACATCGGCGTCCAGCCACTTTGAGCCAAACGTGTATATAGAAGTATATAGAAGTGATTACAAGCATAGTCAACTACAGTCGGAGAAAATATATTAAAAAGATATAGCTTCAGAATTGTATTATTTAGGGCCCATTCACAAATTTCATAACGCTGAAGGGGGTGGGTGGGTGTCCTCGTGCTGTTACGGCTCATACAACATTTGTAAAACATTCATACAAAAGCGTTACAAGGGGGTGGGTGGGTGTCTAAAATGGCCTTTTTGGCGTTATGAAATTTGTGAATAAACCCTTCCTGAACGCAAGGTTTAAAAATAAATAAAATATATATAGGAAATTTTAATCATCTTTTAACTCAAGTGTGTAAATTTTTGAAACTCACTGGGATTACTGAAATCACATTCGCTCTGTTCTCAAAGAAAAAATTATCAACCAAACATTTTGTTTACATTCATTCATTCGTCGATTTCTTGTCGAACATAGTAAAATAATTGACAAATTTATAATAATTATTAAAGTAGTAATTATTACTACTTAAAACAACAACTTTTCGCCGAAATGAGTTCATCCCCGTACTCCGATGAAGACAGGTAAAATATGTTACACATAAAGTCTTTATATGTTACCGAATGTTGACTTCACCGTTTTAGAAAAGTAGATTTCAACCCACTGCTGCTGGCGAGCGGAAACCGAAAGAGTGCATTCCTCCCGTACAAACCTACGAATACGGTTCTCACCAATTTGCAGCGCGGGAACACCGAGGCCAGCATTCCCAGCGAAATATGTCTGAACTTTCATGAGAAAACCGGCCAAGGGGAGATTACCGAGGAGCAGGTCCGAGCAGAGAAATCCGTTGACCTGCCGGGATTCCAACCAGTACACGCCCTTGCATTGGGCCTGCTACTATGGCCAGCTTTCGTCGGCCCAAATACTGATCAAGTAAGTTGATTTTCTGTTGTAACAGGGTGGCCAAACAATCGCGAATTTCGGGAAGATCGAGGAAAATCCGGGGAATTTGATGCTACTGTTGCAGGGCTGGTAGCAGGTCTTTAGAATATTAATTTTGAACAAGGTCTCTAGAGTCATTGCTAGCAAATTCTAGAGATTCCTGGAGTCTTCAGACACTATTACACGACTATTCCACAGTCAACCAGCTTCTGAGTTTTTTTTTTCTATCAACGAGATTTTTAGCCCTGTGCTAGTTTTTCTCGGGACTAACGGCTTTACTTCCCTTCGTCACTATGATCTTTTTGAGTCATAAGGGACTATCTCGGGATAGGATTCGATCCCGGGTCCTCGGAGTGAGAGGCGCAGCTTCTGATTCTAAATACGTTGGACGATATGATTTCGACTTAGGTTGAGGTAGGAAGGGGTGGTTAAAATGAACACCTTAAGGATATCATCTTGTTTCTGATAGAAAAACGAGGAATTCGTCTAGTTCTATCGCACAACCATCAAAAATAGGATTGTTATCTACGGCAGCGACACAAATGCAGACTAACATAGCTAATTATTATGAAAATTATTGGCTTTTTTCGGTGAATACAATACCTATACTCAGAGTGAAAGGGAGTAACGAAAGTAATGAAATGACAAGATGGATACACTGAACGAAAACTTCAGTCTTCTATTGAATGATTTGCAATTCACTTGGCTTTAAATCTTCATATTCCTCAATTTTGAATGAATATAGAAGAATATGATGCGTCTACCAGCTTATGAAGAAGAATCATCCAATTCTGAACTGATTTTCAGTTTACATCCGTATGACAGTTGGTTGTCAGTTGAGTTATAATAACACATATGAATAACATACAAGTATTGACAGATTTTATTATCTGCCATGTTCCAAACATAAAAATCATTCAATTATCGTCTAAGGTGTCATTTGGAAAGCGAATGATTCATAGTTCCAAAATCACTCCTGAAAATCTTCTCTTAGTATAAATATGGCGGCAGTGGTGTGGTTAGTTCTCCCAAAGATTAGGCTTTTCTCCGTGGTTTTTACGATGGATTTTACAGTACAGGTAATTGCCATTTGTGATGAAAACAACCCATTTTTACTCGTAGCACATATTTATTGTTTTAAGGTTCCATATAAAAGGATTTTGATGTGGGGCACAGCAGTCGGCTGATGTTCGCTTCAGGCAGGCGTTTTGCAGACAAATTGACATTTCCTTGTGATAATGCTTAACTTGACAATAAACTAAATAAATTTATGAGTGAAATCATCATTAAACTGCACTTATTTCGTACAATTCGAAATTCTTTTAAATTATAAATAACATGCAAGAGGGATTGGTTACATTGGTGTATGTAACGTAGCTAAATTTTCACATAAATGTAACGTAGCTAAATTTTCACATATTTTTAATCGCTAGCAAACAACGGATGTTAATGTTCATTTTGCCAGCACTATGTGGGTAAAATGAAAGCTGTTGGTGGTAAAATGAACATTATGCAAAAAACGAGAGCTAAACAAATATTTCAGAAATTTTCGTTGCGTAAACCGAATATAAATATATCTTTTAAGGATTATAATCCATTCAAACAGAAACCTAAAGGTACCAGATTTGACATCATATAATAAAGAATGTTCACCTCACTGAAAAACCGCAAGACCTCCGAGCTAAAAGTTACGTCGGTTCTAATTTTCAAACGTGGTTTTCTAAAATCTTAGTTTTCGTTGATATTAGCACTTCAAATTCTCGCATAACTTCTGATCTCGCCTAAAAGCCATTGGTAACCATGTGTGTAGCTCATTGTTTCTGAGCATTTGAATGGATTTTCATGTTATTTAACAACGCTATAGGGAAGAAAGGATCATTATCTACCTGCCCGTGATGTTGGTTTGGATGCTTATTCTTTCATTTTCTCAGAAACAACGAGCTACACCACGTGGCTACCAATGGCTTTTAGGGCGTTATCTCAGAGTATGCGAGAATTGGCCTCCGTATCAACCCGAACACTCCAATTTATGCTCTAAATCGTCCGTGCGTGATAAAAACGCCAAGCCTCGTTGGATAAATGTACGAGGTGTGCTGAAAAAAAACTTAATTCTCGCATATCTGAGATAACGCTCTAAAAGCCATTGGTAACCACGTGTGTAGCTCGTTGTTTCTGAGCAAATGAATGATTAAGCATCCAAACCAACACCACTGACAGGTAGAGAATGATCCTTTCTTCACCATAGAGGTTGTTAAATAACGTGTAAATCCATTCAATTGCTCAAAAACAACGAGCTACACACATGGTTACCAATGGCTTTTAGGGCGAGATCATAAGTTATGCGAGAATTTTACAGTTGTGAGTGGCCATCCTGGTTGCAGGTATTTCTGTGCAAAATGTTTAAATATTGGATTTTAGCTGCGGAGCGGATGTAAATCGACAGGCCATCGATATGGTCACACCACTGGTGTTGGCCGCGGCAGGAGGACATCACGAGATCGTTAGACTGTTGCTTCAGAAGGGTGCCACGGTGAACCACATGGACGTGATAGGGAATACGGCGCTGATGTACGCTGCCGCAGGGAATCATCCTCACACGTGCAATGAGTTGCTGAACAAAGGGGCCAATTTTACCGACACCAATGAGGATGGGGAAACGGCCTACAGCTTGGCCGTAAAGCAACAGGCTAATCTTTCGCAAGCCGTATTGGAGAATTATATATCGACTTTATTGATGTCTTAGACCGAAACTTGTGGCGGGCAAAATTTGCCGGATTATTTTTACCGAATGGGATTGTGTGATAATTTGTACCTGGGTGTTTGTAAAAAATCGTTTATAAAAATCGTTTCATGTTATGCTTGTTGTTATGAAGTGGGATGTAATATTGTGAAATCCTCTGGTTGATATCGTTTTTCCTCGCTATCCAGATTTGTTTTAAGAGACTTTTTCAACATTTTAATACAAGTCTGTTTTTAATGGATGAATGGAAGTCTCTTTTTAACTAAAATGGTCCTAAATACAGTCAAACCTTCAAAGACTGCTTATTTCTACAGGTTTTTGGTTTCGATATTTATTCTCAGATTTTTCGAAAAAAAGCGTCAAAAATTGATCGAGAGATTTCTTCATAGATTTCAATACTGGTTGAAATCTAGATAAACTCTGAACTACAATTTAGGAGGAAATCCAAAGAAATTCCTGCCTAGGTAATGATATTTTACTGAATTTTAACACAGCATCTGAAGTATCTGTTTTAAATTAATCTAAAAGCAAGAACCCTGAATTATTGAAAAACGCAGATTCTGAATATATCCTTGAATATGACATGTTGTCATCTTTAATGCACGTAGATTCTATGTTTTTTATTTCATTCGATGTAATATCAGCTCGTACCTTAGTGGTGATTCAAAAATATTCATATTTTTTATCTTAGTACAATTTTTCAGAGCATGTAAATATCTGGATAACACTGCGGAACACGTTTTTGTCTCTAGCACCAAAATACCGCTATTCACTTAATTAAGGGTTGCTGAATCCATTGCCGTTTTCAGAAATATCATAGCACGTCTAGTTTTTGAGATATCGACTGTTCAAAATGCTAAAAATGACTATTTCAGCCAACTTGGCATGCAAGTTTGCCAGCTTGTAAGGTAATATATTGGCTTAATTTGCCACAGAATTCAAACTTTATTGTGTATAATAATACTTATCATTAAAGTTTGTATTTGTATTGTGTTGTTGTATTTTGCCATATAGAAGAAACGAAGAATTTTGTAGGAGACTGCAAGCATGTTGAAAAATCGATTTAATCGAAATTTAATCGCGCAATTTCAATCAAAATTATGTCTGAAATGAAAGTTCAAGTTCTATTTTGCATGTTTGGTGGATTAGATTACAAAAAAGTTTGATAAATTGTATTTTAAATTTCATGTAAACATTAATAAAACCTGTGTTTTATACAACTTTGGCGACCTGTAGCTAAAAATTGTGACGTACTGGAACATTTCTGAGAATGGCACCAGATTCAGCAACCCCAAATCTACTAGAGACACATAATTTGATACTTGAGACACGCAAAAATGTCATTTTTGTTAACGCTGGTGTAACCCTTAACAATCCAATTGAAATTAGAACTGTGATATATTTTAAAACAGACATCTCAACCCATTTGTTTTACAAAATAATTTGCTATAGCATTGACCAAATTGTACTAACAATCAACAATTAATGCTATTCATTTTTCCATCCTTAACAATACTTTGTGGTCCCATCAAATCTCTACTGCCAATCGCTCACTCCCGTTCCTCTTCCTGCAAGCGCAAAATGTCGGCCTTATTCATAAAGTAGTAACTCGGCTGCCGTCCCTTCAGATCCTTCGAGACGCCGTTTCGCCCCGTTCTTGATCAGAATTCGGCTGATGCCTCCACGTTGCTGATTCCCATGGCGTAGTGGAGAGGTGTACGTTCCAGCTAGAAGTGACAACATTAAATTTAGATATTTTGTGAGAGTTCTCGATAGATTTGAAGCATACGTTGGTCTCCCAATTTTGAGAGTTGGCTCTGAAGTGAGTTGCTAAATACTCTACAATTTCTTCACTCTCCATCAACACCGCCACATGCATCGAACAGCGTCCTGTAAGTAGTGTATATTGATGTTATATGCTGTTAATGATTTTCAGTTATGTTGGGTTTATATGGAAATCACTAAGAAGAAATTTAGAAAAATGTCCAAATACGTTAGCATAAACTTTTCATCTCATAATAAAAACTCATTCTTTAAAAACTTAATGAAGAAAATTGCTGAAGAGAGCAATTCAATACGACAGGATGGGAGCAAATATATTCATGAATTTCTTTGCTTTTATTTAGCTTCATTAGAGATCTCTGCTCTGCAAACTTTATCAAAAATTTCAAACAAAATTAGTTCAAATAGTATTTGTTTCAAGGGGCCCAGAATAGCCGTAGCGGTAACGCGCAGCTATTCAGCAAGACCAAGCTGAGGGTCGTGGGTTCGAATCACACGCGGTCGAGGATCTTTTCGGGTTGGAAATTTTCTCGACTTCCCAGGGCATAGAGTATCTTCGTACCTGCCACACGATATACACATGGAAAAATGGTCATTGGCAAAGTAAGCTCTCAGTTAATAAACTGTGGAAGTGCTCATAAGAACACTAAGCTGAGAAGCAGGCTCGTGTCCCAGTGGGGACGTAACTCCAGAAAGAAGAAGAAGAAGAAGTATTTGTTTCTTTAGTAAATTCCTTCATCAAGGTTTGATGAATGAGTTTCGGCGCAGCTCCTAACTCAGCACACTTTCACCAAAATCCATCAATATCTGGTAAAATCTTAAGTTTCGTTCAAATTTATTTTTCATATACGTAATAACCCGATTTCGACAGCCATTTTGTTTACCCCCGATTTTGCATCCTTTTTTGACCGATTTTGTCAACCTAAAATTTATATTTATTTTAATCATACTAAGCACTTCAATACCGGCAAATTAAAATAAAATAATTCAATTTTAAGTACGTAGGCAATAGTTTTATTATACTAGCAATCATAACTGGTAAATGAAACTTATTTTTTCTTCACATTCTTATTCTTCTTAAGTGCGCATAGTAAGGAACCATTTTTCAACTTAATTCCTTACTATGCGCAGCAGTTATGAAAACGTTATTTCAACATACAATCAACACTCCATAGTCGACTATTGAAGGGAACCATCGACGCATCGACACCATTCGAGACTAGTGGAATAGAATGCTTTGGAAAATTGTTTCAGGAGATCATAATAGTAAGCGGAGGATTGAATAATGACGTCCATCATTTTATTTTAGAATGTCTACACTCCACCCCTCCCTCCCCTGTCACGGTTTTTACTAGTACCTAATGCATGCACTGTCACATTTAGTCGACTCCTCCTCACCCGAATGATGGACGTCATTTTTGAATGCTCTTTAACTATGAAATATGAATAATTTTTGGTTTTTTGTATCGTTCCATGAGGTCAATATCGAGCTATGAAACATCGACTCAGGAGGTTTAATCGTATTTGCAATATTGAAACGCCAATAAAATACTGATATTGATTTGCAATAGGAATCGTTCATTAATTACGTCACGCTTATAACAGAGCGGCGCTACTTTTTGATGTACCAATAAGGGAGAGGGATCGATAATTCCTTAATTTTTGCGTGACACATCTATAGGATTTACCCTTATTTGTTTTTTTCAAGCCCGGACCTACCAGAATCGAGACAATAATTTAATACCAACCCGCACCCAACCGAACAAAAGCAATTTAGTTTTTTTATATTTTCTAATGAAAATTTATAAACATTCAAAATTAATTTTCCTTCACACGCCAAAGGTGAACGCAAAAAAACGTGGGTTGCACTTTTGTATGTCGGTTTTGATTTTAGAAAACTAAGTTAATTACATATTTTGCAAATCATGTGATAATTTCGATTATTTTGAGAGTTACACTCAGCGTTCAGTGAGAGTAACTATCACGGATTGAATTATAGATAAAATTCACTTCACTTCACATAAAGCTTACTTTATGTTAAAGACATGCCACAATCCACTGGGGACGTAAAGCCGTATAAAGCAAAAAAAAAAAGAGGGGAACAAGTCGGAGCTTAAAAGCTAGTAATGCTTTTAGTAAAATGTTTCTCCTGTTATACTGAATTTATCAGGTGCGCAGAGTTAGGATCATTAATGTGCAGAATAAGGAACATTTCAAAAATGAGTGTGCATAGTTAGGAACACGGATACCCTTGAAGAAATTTAAAAATTTGCAACGGAAATCATTACTTAGTAAAGTTTTTTATATTTTTTCCTTATACATAAGATCAATAAGTATTTGCTCCCAAAATTTTAGAGTATTGTGTTTTGTTTTTAATTAATTACAGCTGATTGAAATTTGGAAGGCCTCAAGTGCGCAAAGTATGTGGCCTTCACGGTAGTTAGATTAATGTACTAACGCGTTTTTGACGTCTCTATAGTAATTTTCATATAAAACTACTTCGTCTTTGGGCTATTGTAAAAAAAGCCTAAAATGTCACAGAACGCTATTTATATGATAAGGAAGCTAAGATAATAATGTGAGATTACATTTTCATTATTTTTTTAAATAAATTTTGATCCGCCCCAATGCTACAGCCCAGATGAATAGTGAACCAATTCATCTCAAACAAAAAAGGAAGAAAAGGTAATAGACCAATCCAGTTGCCTGCGTAGTAGTGCAATGTTGACAAAAATTTCTTTGTTTGCTGTGAGAACTGTCACAACATTGCTTTTGTTTGCTGTGAGAATCCAAATATAAACAGAATTGCTGCAAAACAACCACTTCCTTGTTGGCCTGCAGTTGACCGAAAGCTCAATAACGTCGAACAAACATCGATACGTTTTCATTCTGAGGAAATCGACTGTGTAAGATTGGTTGTGCGTTAGTTCGTCGGGCAGTTTGCTTGGGGACCTCTATTAAATATTGTTTTTAAGGTGATTATAAAGGAAGCCAAACTTCGAATTTTCAAGTGCACAAGACTGGAGAATCTGACAAAAGTTTGCGTAAAAAATCAATCAAACTTCTTGCTTGCTGGTGGTGACCAACGGGATAAATTTTCTACGCGAGGCGCTGTTTGGTTCTCGAGTCTTGTGCTCTTGAAAATTCACCTTAAGCGAGCGAATTTTCAAGTGCACAAGACTGGAGAATCTGACAACAGTTCGCGTTGAAAATCAATCAAATTACTTGCTTTCTGGAGCCTGGAGGTGATCAATGTGATAAATTTTGATGCCGGAGCGGCGTTTTCTTTCTCATGTCTTGTGCTCTTGAAAACTTGAGGTGTGGTTTCGTTTTATAATCACCTTAAGGTGATTATAGATCGAAGCCACACCTCAAATTTTCAAGAGCACAAGACTCGAGAACCAAACAGCGCCTCGCGTAGAAAATTTATCCCGTTGGTCACCACCAGCAAGCAAGAAGTTTGATTGATTTTTTACGCAAACTTTTGTCAGATTCTCCAGTCTTGTGCACTTGAAAATTCGAAGTTTGGCTTCCTTTTATAATCACCCACAACCCAAACCCCAAGATAATATTAATAAATATTTTAGCGTTTAATGCTATATAAATTTGGGTGCATAAATATAAACTACAATTAAAACGATGAAATTGTCAAAATAATCCAAATAACAGCTTATATATGGACTTATTAATATTGTTGGTAGCAAATACCTGATATATTCCCTGGTAGGATACTAACCGAATATGTTTGAAAAATTTATTCATTATTATTAATCTTCGGACAAAATCTGAAAATACTTCCTGGGCGAATCCTTGAGAAAATGAATAAGAACCAGGAAAATACTCGACGAACCAGAAAGGAACTCACAACAATATTTGGCGAAATAACCACAGAAAAATGTGTGTTATTTATCGAAAAACTGTGTAAGCGGAATCTTTAGATTTATATTGCTTAACTTTTGGGAAAACTATTTGAAGAATTCTTGCACGAATGATTGAAGATTTCTCAAAGCAACCCTTAAAAAAATCGAGGACCTTATTTAAATTCTACCAGAAACATATGTGCTAGTAAAGACTTGCTTGGAAGATGTTCTGGAGAAAATTTTGGAGGAACGCCTTCAGAAATACAAGAAAAAATCTGGTGCGCATCATTGTAAGCATTACTGAAGGAGTTCTAGGACGTATCCTAAGATAGTATTTTAGAAGAAATCGTTGCATAATCCCTAGAAAAGTTTTTGGATGTATCCCCAAAGAAACGCTTTGAGATCTATTGTAGTATTACCTAAAAAGTATATTGAAGTATCGCTAGAAAATGGTTTGAGTAATTCTTGGAGTAGCTCTTAAATGAATCTCTGGCTCAGTTCTAAAAAAATACAAACAAGATTTTTTTCTCTGTTCGGATGCGCCACTGCGACCAGTATTTAGATCTATTGAGGCATTACCCGTATTCTTAGTGTATAGTGAATGTCGCATTACTCTATTTTCATTGATAGGTAATGAAGCATCGATTTCTGTACAGTTTTTGTTTTGATTCCTCAGATATTCATAAAAATCGACTATGATGAAAAGGTCCCGCTATTTACACCCTTCATAGAAATTTAAATCTCAGCGAAGGCGCGCCCCTTAGCAAACATAATCGATTAAATTTGAGAGGAACCAAATCGGTACTACTGATATTTGACCATGCAACGGAACTCTAATCACATCTTTGTTTCGCTTTTAGTTTAGTCCCAGGAAAAACTAGAAAAAAGGGGCTTTATGCTAGCAGCAAAACCGAATCAAGCTAGAAAATTTGTTTAGTAATCAGAATTCACGTGAGTCCTTGAATTACAAGTACTTACCGTCCTTGTTGAGTTAATACTCATGATTGTTATCCTGGCTTCAAGTGTAGTCTCGGGACTGACCAACTCCGAGTCTTTAACCATCTGCTAGGTAAAATAGATTAATTTTCAGAAACTGTTGCCAGTAACAAGGACTTTGTACCGCGAATCCATGAATAACCAGAACATATTACCCTAGCCCGACAAACAAGATGAGACTAGGGTTCAAATTGGTAGATCTTACCCCGCAACGCACCACGAAAAGGTGATCTACCCGCGTTACGGGTGAAAACAATTATTTAAAAAAGGTTATTTAATAAATATTCCGTTGAAAAAAAAGATTACTTGGAGAAACTTTAAGATAAAGACAAAGGTTTCACTTTTTTTTTTGAAGAATTAATGTTGAGTAATTCATGAACAAGTGAATTATGATCATTTTCGAACACATTTACATGCGGTATTTTGAGCGATATTTTGCTTATGCACGTGAAAGGTGAAGAAATTTGTGAATTAGCTGCATGAATCCTGGAAACAATTATACAGGAGTTCTAAGAGGAATAACTGTAGTGCGTGGAACTCCAATTAGCACACTACTTTTCCATCAAACATATTACATTTTCGCCGATGAAAATAATACTATATTAGTACATAAGCATAAGCACTGATTACCGTACAATTCGTATTTGCTACTCCGTGATTGACCAGAACAATCGAAATTGTACAGGGAAACAACAGATGTAGCTTGAGAGTAGCATACCATCTTCAATGTACATTTTCGAGGACTCTGAAATTAGTAATGTCAATGGAGGCGCCGGCTTACGGTCATCGGGGAAGGGAAGGAATGTTAGTGTGACATCCCATTGTTACTAAAGACCGAGTATACCTCTGCATTTTCATGTTTGTCATGGGAAGGAGTTTTATTATTGGGAGGGCTTAAAAGCTACATGATCAGGATTCACCTTGGTAAGTGATGCGATTCATGTAACCTTCGTTTAAAAAGCTATCTATCAATGCGTCGACACCTTAAACAACGAACTATTCAAAGGTTTGAATCTCGAAATTTTATTAATCGTGTACAAGCACTTATGTCAACACTTTAAGTGTTGAACCATTCATAGTTTGTTCAACAAATACAAAAAAAAAATACATGTCATGGTACAAATGTGTTATTACAAGCAAGAAACGAGCTCACCAGTTGGTAATCCATCCTCGACTGAACAGTCACAATCTCAGCGTCAACACGCATAAGCAGGGATACATAATCACTCCGATGGAATGCGAATGAAGTGCTAACTGAAAAAATCACTCCGAGCGCGCGAAAACTGAATTGGACAGCTTGGGCCTTCGTAAAGCATTACCTAAGCAAACGAAGCCAACCGAAAAAACACTCCGAACGCGCGGAAAACGAATCGGACAGCTTAGACCTTCGCGAAGCACTATCCAAGCGAACCGACAAAACACTCCGAGCGCGCGAAAAACAAATCGGACAACTTGGGCCTTCGCAAAACACTCATAATACTATATTGATACAGTATATATACTATGGAAAATAACCGAAACTCTAGCGAGAATGCAAAATTGAACCAGCTATTGACTTTGTTGTCATGTTATTTCATAAGAAAATTGTTATTTTTTTCTATATTAACAGAATTCCTAGTTCAATAAAAGAAGTCAAGTCAATAACAAGTATAGAAATCTATCATTCAACCGCTTGGATAGAACGATAAAAATGTGTATAAAATAATAAGCTTGTGAAACCACTGTTTTACATTTTTCTGATGGAAAACAAGCTGTGTTTAGTGAATTACTTTCTTTAGCAGTGGTAGCTTATTTAGTTTATCAATCCAATAGAAAATTATGAAATGAAATTTTTGAAAGAATTCTCGTTGAAATTTGCAAAGGAATTTTTGAAAGTACATTGGAAAATCGAGTAAAATTTACTAGATAGTCCTAGAATCCTAGAACAAGCTTTGAAGTATTTTCCTTGGAAATATTTTTGAATGAACATTTGATAGATAAAATCGAAGAAGTATCTTCGACAGGAGAAGTCGATGGAGAAAATCCACGTGAAAATTACTGGAAAAACTCAAGGTGATTTGATTGAGAATGTTCTGAATAAATTTCAAGAGTGATTCTCAATGGATTACCTACTCACAAATGCAATTGAGAAATGTAGGCATCCTATATCAATGTTATCCTTTGAGAAATTCCAGACTGCTGGCAGAAATCTTGAAGACATCTTTGTAATAATTTCTCGATAAATTCCTATAACAACGTTCGAAGTTATTACTAACGGAATTTCTGAAGAGTTTCTTAATCAAATAATTGGAGGAATAAGTGCAGAAATATATGAAAAAATCCCGGAAGAGTTCTTTTCTTGTAGGTTTATAGAAGTACTCCTACAAGATTTTTTTTTTTTGAAGAAACCCCTGTATTATTTGTCATAACACAATTGTTTTCAAAAAAAGATTGTAGGGTAAATCTCTGAAGTAATTTTTGAGAGAATATTTAGAAGAATTCCTTCAGTTTCCCGGAAAAAAATCCAATCAGTTCTATAAGAAACGCCAGGGGAACCTTAGAAATATATGTGAAATTATATAGGAAGAAATCAACAAGCATATGCAGAAAACTTTGAAAAAACTTCTTTGGCAATAATTCCTGGGCAAATATTTGCTTCAATTATTTGAGAAATATTTGATAATCCTCCTATAGAGATTCCTGAGTAGTGTCTTGGAGTAACTACTGGAAAAAATCAATTGATTTTTATCGTGGATTTTTTTAAGATTCGTTGAAAGCTTACAGATGGAATCTGTGTAAGCATTCTTAGAGTATTGGCTGGTCTTATAACAATTCTAAAGTAATATCTGAAGCAATTCGTACAGGAAACTCTGAAGGAGTTCAACTAGAAATCCGTGTATGTGTTCCAGGATAAATCCCTGAAGAATCTCTGGAAGGTTTCAAGATGGAGTTGATAGACAAATTCCTGAAGTTCTCAAAGAAATACATAGAGGTATTCTTTGATTAATTCCTTGATGAATTTCTGTAAGAATCCCTATAGGAATTCCTTAAGCAACATAGAATTATTTTGTAAAGCATTTTTTTAAATAATATTATCAAATTCTACGAGCCGAATTATTTATCGGCGTGAAAATACAATATCGGCGGCGAAGTGCTTATCGGCGTATGGCGCGCCGCCGATGCCTCATTCGGCGTCGGCGTGACGTAAAATTGATCGGCGGCGGCGGCGTGGCGCGGCGGCGCACAGGTCTATGCGCAAGCCGTTCAAATCCTCACATGAACCTCTCAGCAAAAAAAGATTGAGTTTGCATCACATTGAATCATAAATAGCCGTTTGAGTAAAATTTCATGCCAGCAAACGTAGCAGACATTAGAAATAATTAATCTTCTGCTTAGATTTATCAGCAAGACCAAGCTGAGGGTCGTGGGTTCGAATCCCACCGGTCGAGGATCTTTTCGAGTTGAAAATTTTCTCGACTTCCCAGGGCATAGAGTATCTTCGTACCTGCCACACGAAATACGCATGCAAAAATGGTCAATCGGCATAGTAAGCTCTCAGTTAATAACTGTGGAAGTGCTCATAAGAACACTAAGCTGAGAAGCAGGCTCTGTCCCAGTGGGGACGTAACGCCAGAAAGAAGAAGAAGATTTATCAGCAACTTTGGAAAAAACTGCTCCGCTGACTGAGATTTTCAATAACAATTTACTTTGAACACAATACTTTTCACTTTTTCAGTCATAAAAACGGTGGGCTGCATTTGACGTTTCGTGAGAGGGGAAACTGGGCTGCATATGACGTTGATATTTTTCCTCTTCGCGAGTCTCTCTCAGGTTGATACCATAGCGAACAATTATTATCATGATTAAAGTTAATAAAGTTGGTGTTTTACCTATCCGCAATACTGCTCCGTATTTCTTCAACATGATGGTTACCACTAAACGCATCATAGCCTCCTATGACGCTGGGCGAGCTACTGCGCAAGGAGCATGCATATATCAGAGATGCATTTGAACGCGTTCTGTTCATGTTCTGTTCAAAGCTTGGGCTCACGAGAGCCGTGTTCAAGTTCAAACAATTTGCTATTTTTTTTTTTTTTTTTTTAATTTCTTTATTAGTATCATTCCAAACATTACATTCATTATTTCTTATATCTAGGTGTTCTGTGTCATTAGACAACACTATCATCCTAATTTGGTAAAACAAATCTAAGATTTTATTAACATTTTGTTAACAACATATTACATTTCATTTGCCGTAGCAGTTCAGATTTTTTACAGGTGAGTTGATTTCACCTGCTTATAAGAGAAAAAAAAAGTTTTTAATATACTTAACCTAACTTAACCTAAACATATAACGCATTAATCGTGGCAATAGTAGATTGTAACGATTTTTGCCTGAATTAATGATTATTTTATTTGACATTTGTTCCAATGTTTCAACATTGGATATCCTATGTAACTCATTGGTACTATACCAGGGAGGAAGCCTCAGAATCATTTTCAAAATTTTATTTTGAATTCTCTGCAGAGCTTTCTTCCTGGTATTACAACAGCTAGTCCATATTGGTACAGCATACAACATGGCTGGCCTGAAAATTTGTTTGAATATCAAAAGCTTGTTCTTAAGACAAAGTTTTGATTTTCTATTAATAAGGGGATAGAGACATTTTACATATTTGTTACATTTGGCTTGAATGCCCTCAATGTGATTTTTGAAAGTTAAATTCTTATCTAGCATGAGTCCTAGATACTTAACCTCATCTGACCAATTTATTGGAACCCCTCTCATCGTGACAACATGTCTACTTGAAGGTTTCAAATAAAGAGCTTTTGGTTTATGTGGGAATATTATTAGTTGAGTTTTTGGAAGCATTAGGAGAAATCTTCCATTTTTGCAAGTATGAAGAAAAAATATCCAAACTTTTTTGCAATTGACTACAGATGACACGCAGGCTTCGTCCTTTGGCGGAGAGGCCTGTGTCATCCGCAAACAAAGATTTTTGACATCCCTAAATGCTGCCTTGGGGAACACCAGCTCTTACAGGAAGTCTTTCAGATCTGGAGTTCTGATAATTAACCTGAAGTGTACGATTTGACAGATAACTTTGAATTATTCTAACAATGTATGTTGGAAAATTAAAATTTTTCAATTTTACAATCAAACCTTCATGCCAACCATACCAATCTGACACATTTGGTATAAGTCGATGGTCCATCTACCCTTAGTGGAGCTTCTGAGCGTTTCCTCTTTACACGTGTCGCGGACTCCTCTGGTACCCCCTTTGGTTGAAGCATTGAACATCTTTCCTTGATGATGAGCCCGATGGGCGTCATCCCGGCTATGATGCAGCACGGCCTCTTTAGATACCGTCCGGTATGCACTTGCTACTCTTAAGCACATTATCCTGTACGTGCTTTCCAACCGCTTTAGGTTTTCTGTTCGTTCTAAGCGCTTTTGACCAGATTGGTCCTCCATACCTTAGTATGGATAGCGCCACGCTTGCCAGCAGCTTGCGTTTGCTGGCAATTACAGCAGAGCTGTTAGACATCATCCTCGAAAGCGCCGCTATAGCCGTAGATGCCCTTTTACAGGCATATTCAACGTGGCTAGCGAAGCTCAGCTTGTCATCGATCATTACCCCAAGATGCCTAAGGGATCGCTTGGACTCTATGGTGCAATCACCTACCGAGATAAGCGCCCGTTGCTCGGACTTGCGGTTGTTGACCACCACCACCTCAGTCTTGTGACGGGCCAGTCCTAGTTTCCTAGACTTCATCCATTCCTCAACCAGGGAAATAGAGTGCGCTGCTGTCAACTCTACTTCCTCCATCGATTCACCATAGACCACTAGGGTGATATCGTCGGCGAAGCCAACAATCTTAACACCCGTCGGAAGGGGCAGCCTCAGTACGTCATCGTACATCGCATTCCATAACAGCGGGCCCAGGATTGAACCTTG
>NW_018736282.1:0-25089 GCF_002204515.2 Aedes aegypti | reverse complement strand
CCGCCTTAAGAGAAACGACATTCGGGGAAAAGTAACACAACCCATCGAAGTTACTGCAGTAATCGATTTCTCTTTTCGCCAATAACTTGAGTAGTTCAATGTTATCGATTGCCGCTCTTCTGTCAGTTGGAAACAAAAAATATCTACAACATAGCTCCAAAGACCAGCCTATGTATAAAAGAAGGTGAAATTTATTTTAAATTTTAAATTCACACTCTTTATACTTTTAATTATGGTTATATCATGTTTAGAGAAAAAAACATAGAATGTTGGAAAGAAGGGTAAATTTGTGCTAAATATATCAAAATCTTCAGTGCAAGAAAATATTCCTATAGCGAAACTCAAAAGGAGCATTAATATTGGAAGGGTAATTTCTGGATAAATAATAAAATACTATTGGCAATAACTTTCCTAATATGCCTTAGTTTATTCAAGAGCATATGATTGTTGAATAAAGTGTCATTTTGTTTCAATTGACTCCAAAACAAGCCTGATGCCATCAGAAAGATTCATTAAAAACGTAAAAACGAATGTCATCTTAAGAAATTCTTGGTTTAAGACTCATTATGCCAATCGACTATTATGCCAAACGACCATTATGCCAAACGACTTTATGCCAAATGACCATTATGCCAAACGACTTTATGCCAAACGGATTTATGCCAAACGACTTTATGCCAAATGACCTACCACCTTATAAATGTATTCAAAATGTTTTCCCATATTTCAGGGAAGAACTAACACCGGAACTGCTGCATTACTAGTAAAGGTCAAAGATGTCGAAGATCAACCTCCAGAGTTTATTGTGGCATCAACAGTAATACGAGTGCCGGAAGATGCTCCGATCGGAACAACTGTAACTCAAGGTTCTAATTCTGTCAACGTTTATTTTTTGTATTGTGAAAAATGCATTTAATTTTATTTATTGATTCCAGTAAAAGCCATCGATGGCGACCGAGGCGTGAACAACCGCATAAGGTATTCCATATCTCGAAACATCAGCAGTCCGTTCAGAATCGATGGAAGTCTGGGCACCATTTCTACCACGATGAAATTGGATCGAGAGGATGCCAGAAATCGAGCGAATGCAGCATATATCTTAGAAATTGTAGCAACGAACAGAACTCAAAAATTAAGGTGATAAATTTATGATGTATATTTTGTGGATTTCGGTTAAGTTAGTCTAAAAGTAGAGTGAAAAGGATCCTTTTTAACATTCGCTGCTCTTTTTAAATTGAATACTTCATATCTTGTTTCCTTTTGCAGCCAACGCCATCGGTTCGAACAGAAATCACCATAATTATAACGGATGTGAATGATGAAACTCCAACGTTCAGAAGTCACTCGTACGAAAGTGAAATCAATGAAAATGCACAAGAAAACACTCCAGTATCGTTTCTCGGCTTTTCCCGGAATGAAGTGTTTGATTACGACCAAGGGCATAACGGTACATTTGATCTCTATTTAGAGCCAAATAATGGACTATTCGAAATAACTCCCAGTAGAGCAGTGAACGAAGCCACTTTCGTTTTGCGTGTGAAGGATTCAACTTTGCTGGACTACGAGAAAGTGAAGTCAATGAATTTCACAATTCATGCCAGGGAGATTGCTCCAGAGGGAAAGCATAGCATGGCAACGATTGTCGTCCACATCAGAGATCAAAACGACAATTTTCCCGAATTCTCGAAAGCGTCATACGAGTGCTATCTGCCCAGAGAACAGTGGGTAGGGGCTTTGCTGACTCAAATCCAAGCGGTTGATGTCGATTCAGGCGATTTTGGAACGAGTGGCATCCGATTCATAAGTCTATCGGGAAGTATAGGGACTTGTTGGCATTGAATCCGTTGACTGGAGTCATAACCATTAAGGCACCAGGAGGGCATGCCTTAGATCGAGAGCTAGTTCAGAAGCATTATCTCACAATCGAAGCGAGGGATAATCTAGGACGTGGAAATCGTAACTCTGTACAATTGGTCGTACATATTCTTGATGTCAATGATAATGCTCCAGTGTTCTTACAAAGTATGTACGAAAGCTCGTCTGATGGAGAACAAGCTATCTTTTGAGACACCGCTTGTTTTAGAGGCAAGAGACGCTGATTTGAATGGGACCAAAAACAGTGAAATTAAATTCGAAATTGTTGAGGGACAATTCAAAGATAATTTCACTATAGATGCTAAGTCAGGCAAGCTAGTTCCTCTTACACCCATTGATTTTGAGCTTCTGACCAGTGGAACGTTCAATATAAGACCGATTTTCCTGACTGTGTTGGCATCGGACAGTGGAGTGCCTAACTAAGTACAAAAGTACCGGTTACCATACACGTACAAGACGTGAACGATCATCCTCCGCAATTTTTGCATTCAGTTTACACGCAGTCTGTTCCAGAGAATTGCCAAGTGGTAGTCCTATTTTGGAAGTGAAGGCCATTGACAAAGACGGATCATCACCGAATAATTTCATCGTTTATCGTATTCAAAGCGGAGCAAGTGACAAGTTTGTCATCAGCCCTGATACCGGTATTATTTCTGTAGCTACTGGCGCTAGCTTGGACCCGGATATGACAGACCCTAAAACGACAGAATACTTCCTTAATGTTTAGCCCTCGGGTGGAATCGGCGAACAACAGTTGCAAAGCTTTTGCAGAGTGAACATATCAATTAAGGATGTGAATAACAAATCGCCATACTTTTTGGAACCAGGAACCATATCAATCCGGGAAAATACTCCGGTCGGGACGTA
This sequence comes from Aedes aegypti, assembly GCF_002204515.2. NCBI lineage: Eukaryota > Metazoa > Arthropoda > Insecta > Diptera > Culicidae > Aedes > Aedes aegypti. Next base: position 22,347 of record NW_018736282.1, on the reverse strand, counting down.
TGCGTATCGACTGCTGGCTAATGATCTTGACAAAGAGCCCATTCTTCGCTACTACATGGACAGCAACACTTCAGAGGCTCGATGGAAGAAGGGCACTGGTGAAATTAAGCGAATATGACTATTTAACAGCATTTATGTTGAATTCCACTGATGGATTGATACGGGTAAGTAATGTAGAAGCCATTTGTACAGAACAGCTGATTTCTTTTCACTGAATCTTGCACTGAAATTAACAAAAATACAAGTTATACTTATGAAATTTAGTTAAGATCATTCGCAAAGTAAACATCTGGTCCTCGGCAACCGGGCTACACGAAAACCAATTTGGTATTCGCCGATGAAGGACTCCTTGACTGGTATCAGTCTGTTAACAGGCTAATGGCTGTGTAATTGGTACAGTCCAGTCTGTGTATTTCTTATAGCTTGGGCGTATGAGGTCATAGAGGTCTACAAGCAAAGTGCCACGAATACCAACGCACGATCAATCTTACACAAGTCGATTTCATCAGAATGAAAACGTATCGATGTTTGTTTGACGTTCTAGGGTTTCAGTGCTAGTAATGGACCCTCTAGTAGCTGGTTTGAATATATTTTATGGATTCGAGTACATACTCCTATTTCTAGAGCAAAATGTTTTATAATATGATGAAAATGGCTTGTTTTCTACATATTTGTACATAAAAACTTTTAGTTAATCTAAGATTCACCAGAAAAAAAATCAAAAATAAAATCATCCTCCAATTCCAATTATGGACCCCATTTCCATTAATGGACCCGGGTCCATAATGCGTATTATGGACCCGGGTCCATAATACGCACATGAAGAAGCTGGATGTAAAAAAGATTCTTAATGTTCAAAAATTCGTTACGCATTCGTTATCTACCTAACTGTTGTTATTAATTTACATAACTGTCCCATGTAAAATATATATACATGAAAAATGGACAATAAAGCGTTGAATGGTAGCTGGGTGTTTAGACAACACTTAGTATCATAGGCGTTTGTGCTGATTGTCGCATTCATATTTGTTCAATTACATGTTCTTCCTCTTTCTGGCTTTTCGCCTCAACTGGAGAGCCTGCTTCTATGCCTGGTGATCTTATGAGCACTTCTACCGTTATTAACTGAAAGCTTTTTTCTGCCAATTGACAATTTTACATTTGTATGTTGTGTGGCAATGTGACATAATAGATTATTAATTATTCTAGATATTTAAACACGATTTAGTTAATCAAATCGACTAACAAATTGCTTATTAAGAGTGCTCTTTAACTTTGTAAGTCGAGTTTATTGACTGTTGTAGTTTAATTTGTCTAGAACCCGACGTATAGTAATATAGCCTATTCGATACGATATTTTAGGAATGTATCAAGTTAATAGATAATAATAATAATAATAACCAGCTCTTGCTATGGTTCTCTAACTCGGTATCAAGATATCAAATATCGAATATGGAGAGTTGATTGCAGGCGTAGATTCTTTTCTTCAATTTTTAAAAAAAATGTTTGACCAATACATGTACCACCACGCGTTTGTTACTTTATTTAATCGTTTTTTTTTTTCAAATTCAAATACATTCAACCGTTACTGCTTACTAGTTCAACAATTCTTCAAAGCAGCATCATTTTCAATACTCTTCAAGCGCATCAATTTCTCTTCCAATTTTGTGATAGCTGACAACTTCTTCAACTCCGCTTTCTTTATTCGTTCGTTTCGTTTTTCTTCAGATTTTCTCTGCTTCTCCAAACGAATGTTCTCCTTTTCCACTTGTTTCGCCTGATGGAGCTCCAGCCGCTTTTTGGATGTAAGTACAGGAGGACTTTTGGCTTGCTTGAATTTATTCCGCTTCTTTGTTGGCGTCGGTGGCTCATCAAAAATAGATGTTGATGTTTTGGCAATCATGTTTTCTGCGACTCCACTTTCAACCGACTGTTGGCTTACGTTGCATTCATTCTCGCTGATCGAATCAACGGGGCTTGGTGGGTTTCGTAACCAGAATCTTCCTTACTTTCGATTCCTATGCCACTGCACATTGTCTCATCCTGCTGAAATGGTTTTGGAAAATCGTCCACGTTATCTGCATACACTATTTCCGATTGCTCGATTATGCTTGATTAAAGAATAATTCATAATTATCAATATTGGTAATTATTCAAATTTGATTTTCATATTGTTTTTAAACTTACCGACAAAAATCGTTACGATCTAAATCAGTCAGTTGCTGTTGACTTATAATTGTGGTCTGCATGCTCTCGGACGCTGAAGACACCTGATCCAATGATTTTGCTTTGTATCTACCGTATCAGTTTGAGTTGATTTGTCGCTGCTACCATCTGATCCATAGTCAAGGGAACTGCTGCTCTGGTCAAACGTGATAGAGTTGTTGATGTTTTGAAATTCAAGCTCCTCGTCACATAATGGCTCACGTACTGCAGCTTCTTCCGGTTCAGACAATGTTGCCTCATCAGGAATATTGCGCTGATCAAACGGTGCTAGTATCGTTTTATATATAAGACAAACAGCCTTCTCAGTCTCAGTCGCAAAATCGTCAGGATCGACCAATCGATACAACGCTGCCTTTCTAATTGAAACTGTATTGACTGCGTTTTGAATGTCACGGCAAGATATCAGGACGCTTTCTTCAACTTTCTTGGATGCTCTTGATGATGATGGTTGGTCGTCTTGTTTGCCTGCGATGCATTTTGTATAGTCGACGGCATCAGCGTCGAATGGATAAAGACCACACACTCTAAAACCGTTGATAACGGTTTGTGGTTTGAAGGATGCTCTTATTGCCAAGTTCAATATGTCGCCAAATTGGTCCAGCCTAATGACTTTCCCGGGATGTTCTGTTTGCCATATGCGAATGTGGTAATTTTAAATCAATCATTTGAAATGGATTATTAGGAAAAGAAATAATAAAAATGTACCTGATTAGTCCAGCTTGCTTTAAGCGATCGAAATATTGCCACATCAGCTGGTTGTAAGATATGTGTTGAGTTGGCGTACAGTGATATGAGTATTATGTCCAATTTTATGCACTCTTCAGCAATTTCGAAAGGGGTGTGGCTTCGGTGACCGTCTACGAAATATATGACCGGAAGTGGAATCTTTTCTCGGATCAAATAAGGAGAAAAACATTGGAGATGTGTGCCATGATGCTTCCTTAGTCATCATCCGGTCTCAAGATTTCCCGACTCCCCAGTCTGTGGGAAAGCTCTTCGTAACGTTGAGCGGAATTCGTTGATAAGGGAGCACTACACATGGTGGGACCGCGACTCCGGAAGCTCCATAGGGTATTCAAAACAGTTATGTTCTTTTTGGATCCTGTGTCAATCACGTACACGTTTTTCTCCGATTTTGGACAGATTACTGCTTTTGTTTCGGGATCCAAACAGAATCCGATTTCATCACCGTTAAAACTCGAAGTGGGTCACTCAATACATGGAGCTGTCCTTCTTCCTTCAAGAATTTCTCCCACCGTACGAAACCAGTTGCGTATGTTTTCTTCGGTGACGGTAGCAGACGCTGCTGACACTTCTCGGGTTTCCGTATGGTCAAATCCGGATGACGATTCATGAAAGCATGATACCATCGTAGTCCTACAATCGTTAATATGAATAAAACACTAATGTAGGAGACAAATAAATGAATCACTTACCTGCGTTCATGTTGCAACCTTCCGGACGAGGATGCTTTCTGAGATGTTCTTTGACAGCCAGAATTAAATGTTGTCTGCGTTACTGGGAAACCTTTTCTGGCCATCCTTTTGATCCATGCCACAATTTCGTCTTCTTCCGTTCGGAAAGCGCACTTGGCGGACCAACGTCTGGTCTTTCCTGGACCAGTTTTTTCCCAGGCGATACTTCACGGTAGAGCGGCGGAACATGGTACTGTTTGCAAGCTTGTTTTATCAGACATTGGTTCCGAATCGCGTTAACACACGATTGGACGTCGGATTCTGTATATTTTATTCGGCACTTATTAGTTTTTTCCCATTTTTAACGCAATTATTCACTGATCCGGTGCGAGTTATAACAAATTCCGTCTGTTTACAAATGCAATTGTCAAATACGCAACAGGGGTGTTTCAACCAACCCTATAATGGACACCCGAAATTTTAGTTGAAATGGCAATAATTATCACTTTCTTTTGTTTAGCACTCAAAGTTTAGAATTCATTACTTGGTACCAGCGAAATAAAAATAAGAAATTTTAATGATAATGATATTGTATTAATTCAAACAATATGTTCTCTCCTATAGCAAAATTGCTAACATGGGACAGTTTCATTACGTGCTGATCTTATTTTGCTAAAATAATAGGTGTTTCGTGAAAAAGTTGCAATGAACAACATTTTAAAACATGAATTTTGGTTTTTATTCACTGATTTATCATAATTCTTGTTTTGAAATGCGATATTCATGCAGAAATAATTCAAAAAGTAGCTAAAGGGTCCATAATACGCAAAGGGTCCATAACCGGCATCGGCCTCCCTATAAGCTTTCGGTCATTCGTCAGTCCAACAAGGAAATAAATGCTCGGTAGCAATTCTGTTTAAGTTTGCTTTCTCAGAGCAAACAAAGGCAATGTTGTGACAGTTCTCACAGCAGGACAAAGAAAATTTTTTCACTACCCACAGTGCGTTGAATGTATGGAGATGCGGGACAAAAATCAAAACTGGAAGATCTAGCCACTTAAGCACCTTGGTATGTACACTGAAACAAGCGTTGCAGTAATGAGAACCATGAACGTGTTTTTAAATTTACTATTCCAAACTCGATTGAGCTATCATGAACGCTTTTTATTTGCGTTTTGCTCCCTCTCAATCCAACCGCGTCGATAGCCGAGCGGCTAGCGATCGCGCTTGACAATCGCCAGATCCTCGGTTCGATTCTAGTCTGCTGCAAGTTTTTAACCATGATAAAGTAATTTTTACTATACAAATGGTGCCATGGTAAAATTGAATGCACAAAATATTCTGAATAAATGCGAATGTAGTCTGCACAAATCAAGTGGCGTTGTGTATTTAATTTAACCCTCTGATATAGTATTTTCAACCGCAACGCTGTTCTCAGTGCATAGAGGACTACCGGTCTTATGAGCGTTTTGTACATGGTGCATTTTGGTGCGGTGGTGAATCTTTCTTGACCACAGTTTCTTCTGGAGCCCATAGTAGGCATGACTACCGCTGATGATGCGCCTTCGTATTTCCTGACTAACATTGTTGTCAGCCGTCAGCAAGGATCCGAGGTAGACGAACTCGTCTACCACCTCGAAGGTATTCCCGTCTATCGTGACACTGCTTCCTAGGCGGGCCTTGTCGTGCTCAGTTCCGCCAACCAATATGTACTTTTTTTTTCAACGCATTCATCATTAGCCCGACTCTTGTTGCTTCGCGTTTTCGGGCGGGTGAACAAATCTGCCACCGTTTCAAATTTTCTCCCAATAATATCCATGTCGTCCGCGAAGCAAACAAATTGTCCGGTTCTCGTAAAAATCGTGCCTCGACTGTTAAGTCCGGCTCTTCGCATGACACCTTCAAGCGCAATATTGAACAACAGGCACGAAAGTCGTAGTCCTCGCCGAGACTCGAACGAACTGAAGTGTTCGCCCGAGATCTTCACGCAGATGGATAGTTTTGTGCGCAGTTTCACAAACACCAGGTAGTGGTCGGAGTGTTAGCGGAGTGTTAGCGCCACGATAGGTTCTGACGTCGGTTATGTCGGAGAAGTGCCGTCCATCGATCAAAACGTGGTCGATTTGCGATTCTTTCTGCTGAGGTGATCTCCAGGTGGGTATGGGATTTGGGAGGTTGTGCTGGAAGCAGGTGCTACAAATGGCCATATTCTTGGAGGCGGCAAAATCTATCAGTCGTAGGCCGTTCTCGTTCGTCAGCCGGTGGGCGCTGAACTTTCCAATTGTCGGTCTGAACTCCTCCTCCTGGTCAACCTGAGCTCCTATGATGATCTTGACGTCGTGGCTTGGGCAGCGGTCGTACTCGCATTCGAGCTGCGCGTGAAATGCGTCCTTGTCATCATCAGTGCTTCCGGAGTGTGGGCTGTGCGCGTTAATTATGCTAATGTTAAAGAATCGGCATTTGATTCTTAACTTGCACATTCGTTCATTGATCGGCCACCAATCGATCACGCGCCTATCACTATAAAAGCTGTTCCCAGCTCACGTGTGTTGCCGCAGCTCTGGTAAGATGGTATGATTACCTCTAAACGTTCGCACCATCGAACCTGTCCAGCACACCTCCTGCAGCGCTACGATGCCGAAACCGCGGATCTTCAGTTGAGAGATTTGCAGTTCCACGTACCGAGTTTCCAATCGCTAGTCCATTTCCGTCACAGTGGTGTTTGCCGATTGTTCCTGTCCGTATTCTCTCGTTGACGTTCCTGTGCTGATGTGTTTTTACGGTTGGCTTGCAGAACCTGACAGCAACCCGCTAGATTTCCAGAGGACCATTCCCCCTAAATGTTCGGAGGACCATAGTGCGCAGTTTTGCTTAGAATCCTTCTCTGGCACTCGGACAATGATCAGCCGCCCCTGACATGGGGAACAGACACTGGTGTGAGCCACTCCTAACATGGAGTACAGACGCTCCAGGTTTGCAGAAGCAAAGGCTAAAGCAAACCCCCCCCCCTTCCCTGTCAGCATACGACCAAAGTTCCCACTGGGGTTGGGTACCCGATCTTCCCTGAGGTTACTCGTACCCCGGCCAGTGCCACGAGGAGGTACACCCAAAATAAATCGGATGGCGGATTGCCCTCCTAGCGTATTAGGTGCTAAATCCACCTATTGATGGTAAGATTCGCCTCCTAAGCGTAGACGGGCAAACCCGTCAATTGAAATCGAGCACATTGGACTTGAAAATTCGAGCAATCTAAATGTTTACGCCCGACCCACACAATTGCACAACCAATCCGAAGCCGAATGATGGCATCGGAAACGCACACTTAGGCAAATGGTCACGCGGCAAATGGATGGTGGACATGTCAGAGGAATGGAATGAATATTGCAATATAAAAGGCTTTATATATTGCTTTTGTCACTTCTCCCATCAAGTCGTCGATAGGTGCGTGGAGTTAGTACTGGTTTATAAATCGGGAGGTCCTTGGTTCGATTCTGAATAAGCGCGAGTATATATTTTGTTTTTATTTTTTGGTTCTTCAGGCAAATTTATGAAATTCAACCCGATTTCTTGTGGCGAATTATCATAATAGATTCCGGTCCCTGTATTTAGATAATCATTTTGCTTGAGTGACTATCGGAATAAGGTACCGTGTGACAAATGGGTAAAGGAAATCGTATAGAGAGGGTTCTTAAAAAAAATGAATAAGATCTACTATATTTTTCAGATTGTTTCCTACTAAATCTATGCTATATTTAAATTTAATGTTTGTGCCAAAGTTCAAGGTAAATATTGAAAATTTTGGAAACTAGTGGGACAAGTGAAAATATTGTCGTTTTAAATGACTGAACTGAAACTAAAAATATAACAGTCAGATCTGTGATTTCAAATGGCCTCTTTTGTTAGTGTATGAATACACAAAAAATCATACATAAATAATAAACATTTTGTTTTTTTTTAAACAATTTTCTTGAGCAACAATGTTACTTTACTTTTATTAAAAGTAATAACATCATCGAAAATCAAACACCATTCTATTTTACCGATTTTATGCTACTCATTTTATATTAAGCTAAGTTATCTCTTTTCTAAATAATATATTTATTGCCTTTATCGAGCGGATTTAACCCGGTCAAAAGTGTCAACATTCTTGTACCTACTGAATAAGTCATTATTTGAACTTAGTATCCAAACTCATGCGTCATCCGTTGAAGCCATTCAGAACATTACGATGTACATGTTTTTTTTAATTTCTTTATTATTATCATTCCAAACATAACATTCATTTCTTCTATCATCCTAATTTGGTAAAACAAATTTAAGATTTTATTAACATTTTGTTAACAACATACTACATCTCCCTGGCTCATCACCCGAAAGGCTTTGGGGTTTTACATATTTCGACATGTTGAATCCAACAAAAATAGTCCGGTTGAAAACCCCGTGTAACACCATCGTGACCCGATTGCCCCAAGGCTCCGCCACAAGAAATTTACCTTAGACACCAAAATATGAAAAACAAAAAAAATAATAGAAACTGGATTCGAAACCGCAACCAGTGATGCGTATAATACATTTTTTATGCTATTGTCGCATCGCTGTTGCATTCACATGCAGGGGGTTTCTAAACATTCATTTGTGACATTCGGGTTGCTACTGATACATTCTTACTGCAGCCATGAATGTATTACCTGACATGCATAAGAGTAGCGTGCCATTCTTTCCAGCCTCCCATGAACGTTATGCCATCGTGCATGACGGGAGTGCCAAATGAATGTAAAAACCAATCATGACGCAGCTGCGATCGTAACGACAACTCTTCACTCGTTTGATTCTGAGCCAAATCACAACTTCATCACAGCTCTGAACTGTCAAACGTCGCCTTTATGACGTTATCTTGCAGTATTTTATACATCATGCGTTTTCACTGCTGCGCTATGGACCAATGCACGAGTTCATTATTTGACGTTTTAGCGGTGCCGTGTTATTTATGTGACCATGGAAACGAGTGAATTCGGCACCGCTCAAATGTCAAATTAGTGAACTCGTGCATTGGCCCATGGACCAGTGCACGAGTTCACTATTTGAGTTTCAATGGTCACATAAATAACACGGCACCGCTTAAACGTCAAAAAATGAACTCGTACACAGGTCAATTGGAAGAGTGGGCGTTCATTGGACGCAACAAAAAAGCGGCACAAACGGAGCACCATTTTAGGTTTGCTTCTACTCTCTTTATTCGTATCGGTTTCGGCTTCGTGCCGTTCTCGCACAAGGTGCTGTCCATAAACCACGTTGTCATCCATGGGGGGGCGTGAGATGGGGATAGTTTGTTTGACCAAAGATCACGATCGACATATTTTTTTATACATGAAAGATCATGAAAATAAAAAAAAAATTACCAGTGGGTTATGGACAGCCCTCAAGCTAGTGCGGCTGGTTGATACAAGAATAAAAAGAAAAGCATATTTCAATCGGTGCATCATGATAATACAGGTTTACGTCTACTACAGTAATTCATTATAACCATGATACATTTGTAGCTGACCAAAAAAAAAGTCACAGTCGCGCGTGACTTTTATTTTCAGTATCGCATGAAAGTTTTTGATGCATGAAAGTCATGGTAGTCAATGCGTGATTGTCACGCTCACTACAGTTTTTGACGGTACATTTTGGTTCACTGACCGCAACCTTTGGATCCTCAAACATAAACCCACACCACACGCCCATCACAGTTTCTCTACATCACACAACATGGAACCATCTTGTCACGGAGGACAACATGCAAGAGGAGCAAAATACAACACCCGTTGGACAGCCAAGTGCGAGAAGGGGTGAGATGATATGTTCTATAAATATATTTAAAGTACCAACGCGGTGCTGCGGGAATTTCTTACTTATACCAGAGTCAAAATCTATATGTTTGTATATCTATATTATCGGCAATGACTTATACATTTGCAGTGGAAATAGAATTTCATGCCGTGCGTGTTGGATTGGGTAATATATTAGGGAGAAACAAATAAACACACTTGACTATAACAGTCGGGCGCTTTATAAGCAGAATTTTATCGTTGACGTTTGCTGATTGATTTACTTTTCATTTATATACATTTTGGTCTCCTATTAGTCGCATGGTTGGGGTCGGTATGAGACTCCTCGAAGTAGGAGACCCAGGGTTTGTGGGATTCGATTCATTTGACGATGTAATATTGTAATCAAACATCTAAGTGTTCATACAGCAAACTGGATTACCGTAATTCTTTCGCAATATTAAAAGTGGAACAATTATCACGACATGGATGTTTTATGTATCTTTTAACAATTACTTATCAAAATGATAAACCATTACTTATCAAAATGATAAACCATGTGATCATTTAGCGGGGAAAGGGTATCTAGCCAAAGACCACGGTCCGCCCATTTGTGTTTCAAAGAAAATTCCAACATCAACTAAACCTGAAAGGTTTCATTAGCAGTCGGATGGTTCAAATTTAAAAAAATAGTTTTAAAATTCAATATTTCATATCTTTTTTACCAACAACGATTAGAAGACGATTAAGATTTCTATGGAAATTACTATGACAAAATTTGAAAAAAATGTACCCCACATGTTAGTACTGTAATGTTAATACAAAATTATCTCTAAGTGAAAACTAATTCCTCAAACAATAATAAGGAACACTGCAGTAGAAACAAATCTTTTATGAGCTAATTTTGTTAGGGATTTTTTCAGAAGTTTGTCACACTATAATCTCACATTTCGCTTAATAATAGCAAACCAATTCATAAATATCACTTCTCCCATTTTTCAAATTTCTGTTTCATTCATGAACAAAAGAAACACATGATCATTGGGCGAGCGGGGGGTTATTCGTCAAAACCACACAAAAGCACGAGGGGGGAGGAGGTGACTGAAAAGTCAGGAAAAATGTTCACGTGGTTTATGGACGACCCCAGTTGGAACGAAACACTTGAAGAAAATTACTTAGTAAAAGAAGGAAAAATTTTGAAATTTTGAAAGTGTACATCAAAAACATTATCGAAAGAATGGAAAATTGATTAAAATAATGTTTTTTCAACATATCTCGAATAGATATCATGTGTTTGTTATAAAATTATTTATATAGAAATATTAGCAGGTTCTAAAGTAATGATCATTCTAAATGCGTTGCTTGCAAGAATTGATAAATCAGTAATATATAAAAATGTTTATGTATTAGCTTTACTAAATTTTATCTAAGTGTAAAAGTCACGTAGGAAATTGATTGAAGTGAAATTATGAAATCTAATTAAGGAAGATTGGATTGAACAAATGTGTAGTGAAAATAAATCACTTTGTTTAGCAGAGTGTGCTACTACAGCCTTGACAATCGAAAAAGTGTCACGCTGTCGGCCGGAAGGTGAAAAATTTGATGCAATTGATTTTGCTCAACACGTGTGTTTCCAAGGAAACTTACTGTGATGACTTGTCGGCTTACTAGGAGAATTTAATATTTTGTTTAAATGCTATGGCCTGCTATGATACGTACATGGTATATGAAACCTTGTGAAGACAAAACTTCTAAGAAGAAAGAGTGTGGTATGAACAGTTTACATATTTGATGTGGACAGAAAATGTTCATTTTTTACTAATGCGTTGCATTATTTAGTCTACCGTTAACGGGTAATAAAGTTTTTGTTTATGAAAACTTAGAGTTTGTATGTGTTTGATCGAAGACACATTCAGGTTAGATAATAAAACATTCATGTGTCATTCATGTTGCCCCCAAATTTAGTTTCTGCTGCATAAGAATTGATGCAGAGTTGCAGTTTTGGTGAGAAATTTCAAAATACTTTTTTTTTTGTTCAATGTGATGATTTTGTGGGTTTTTATACACATTTATCTGAATTCACAGCATAATAGGAGAGGGATCAGATTTAAATTTCTTTTCGTTTCAGAGAGCGAGTAATGGCGCTTAAGCCAAGGCTCTAGAGCCAGGACATACGGGGGAAATACCTGTGTCCCATCCCAGGAAAAGGAACACAGCGATGAAGTGCGCATTAACTTTCTTAGCTACGCCACTTCCAACGATTTTACCTTTCCCTCTTAATGAAACGGTCGGTACGGTTCCCCATTTCTTCACTTATAAAATTGAAAAATGTTCGCTCACCATGTTATTCATTCGTGAATAATCTGATGGTCGTAAATCTTTCAATTATCTAAAAACCCAAGTCTGCACAGTGGGCCTGGCCATTTTAATGTTTGTGTCATATTGTATACGATATGCTGCAAATATGAATGTCGACAAGAAAATACTGGAATCATTTCCAGGATGCTTTTCAATATTGGTTGTGCAAGCGCTTAGATAGATAGATAGATAGATAGATAGATAGATAGCTTTACAAAATTTTATCTTATGATCTTATATGAAGAACAACCTATTTTTAAAAGAAGGCAAAATTTATTATTAAAACATTAGGTTATTGGACGTCAAAAATTATTGTGACATAATAAAACGAAAGAACATCAAACAAATGCGTTCAGAATCATCGGAGTAACTGCAGTAATCGATTTCTCTTTTCGCTGATAACTTGAGCAGATCAATGTTATCGATTGTTGCTTTTATATTAGTTGGAAACAAAAAACAATATCTAAAAACAATTTAGCTCGAAAGAACAGCCTATGCATAAAAGAAGGCGAAATTCATTTTAATTTTAAATCTTCAGTTTTTATATTTATGGTTACATTTTATTTTGAAATGTTTGAAGGAAGGGTAAATTTGTGCTAAATATTTTATTTATTGATATATCAAAATCTTCAGTGCAAAAAATTATTCCAATAACGAAACTCAATAAGGTTTGTTCATAAATTTCATAAGGCGAAAAATAGTCATTTTGGACACCCACCCACCCCCTCGTAAAGCTTTTTTTATGAATATTATAAAATTTTTGTATGACCTGTAACAACTTACTGAAGCCCACCCACCCCCTCAAGCGTTGTGTGAAATTAGCGAATGAGCCCAAAGAAGAATAAATATTTGAAAGAAAGGATTTCTGAATAAGTAATGAAATAGTTTTGGCAATAACTTTCCCAATATGTTTTAATTTTTTTCAAGAGCATATCATTGTTGCATTAAGTGCCTTCTTTAAATCAACTGACTCTAAAGTCTAAAATAAGCCTGATGTCGTCAGAGGGATTCAATAAAAACGTAAAAACGAATATCATCTTGAGACGTCCTTGGTTTCAGACTCATTATGCCAAACGACTTTATGTCAAATGATTATTATGCCAAATGACCTACCACCAGATCAACTCTATATTTACTTATAATAATAATGCTCAACATATTGTCGATTTAAAGTCATGCTTTAGAGCATTCATGATGTCAAAACTATGTATCATTGCTTGACAGTTATCGAATGAGTGCAATAAAACTTATATTAATCTGCATTATATATCTGAAATAAACACACATTGTTTGAAAATGTATTGGAAAATACGAAGTTGGTGCAGTCCCATATTGAAAAATAAAGGCATACCAGTCTCCATATGAACTTTTAATTTAAACTTCAGCTGCAAAACGTGAATTGTGTTCAAGTTTATTATATTTTGCTGATCATTAGAAGCAAAATTAGTTAGGTATGCGGTTGTGTTAAATATGTCAGGAAGAAATGTAAGGGGTCGTCCATAAATTACGTAGCTATTTAGGGAGGAGGGGATCTTTACGGGGCCCATATAGCCGTAGCGGTAAACGCGCAGCTATTCAGCAAGACCAAGCTGAGGGTCGTGGGTTCGAATCCCACTGGTCGAGGATCTTTTCGGGTTGGAAATTTTCTCGACTTCCCAGAGCATAGAGTATCTTCGTGCCTGCCACACGATATACGCAAGCAAAAATGGTCATTGGCACAGTAAGCTCTCAGTTAATAACTGTGGAAGTGCTCATAAGAACACTGAGATGCAAGCTGAGATGCAGGCTCTGTCCTCTGTTTTGTTTGACTTATAAATAAAATAATGATTCAGCTTCAAAACATTCATCAAGATTGAAAAGAAATCTGAGAAATTTTAGATTTTCTTGATAAATGCAATCAAACAGATTTTTCAAAGCTTTAAATGGTTATGTAAATATTATATTATATTCGTGTCTTAATTGATAAATTTATAAACAAACAAAATCAAAGTTTAATAAATAAATTAAAAATCAATGCTTTAACTACTTGGAGTACATTGTTTTCTCATTTGTTAACAAGTCATAAAGTCAGCCGTTTTCAAGACAATAAAATAAACTCTTTTCGGCAAATATTACATGAAACAAGATATTTATACCGTGTATTATGCGTTCAATGTTGCAGGAGATCTCACTCAATCAACTCATCGATTTGTTTTGATGTATCAATGCTCTTGATGGAATAGCCTGAATATTAATGAGGACAACAGATTCGAGTTATATCGAAATTGCCCAATCATTCAATTTTATTGATAACTTGATAATTTGATAATTTTTTATTATTTAACTGTTTCATTATAGGTTGTGTAGGTTTATTTTATTATGAAGAAAGATAATGAAGTTCAGCTCAAATATTAATAGAGATAAATAATTTGTATAATAATCGCTAAAATTTTCTAAACATTCCAAATATATCAAGTGTAATCTTTTCTATATCTGGCCACTGATTGCCAAATGCATTTGAATTTGGATAATAATTCATTTCGAATTAATATATTTTATTGTTCATTTTCATTGAAATCTATTTCCTAACAAAGAATAATTAAAAAAAAACAATCCTCTAATAACGAAATTTCTGTTCTAACTAAAAATAAACTAGAAATATATTGTACCCTAACTCAACAATAACGAGCTTCATCAATCCAATCAATTTTGTTTTTCACATTTTCTATAGTAAACTTGTTTGTCTTGGTAACAACAGCAAAAGTAATACAATTTAGCCTATATGAAACTAGATACCAAAATTATGTAACAGGAACTGTGTTTATTTGAAACTGTTTTCCAAATTACTTTCGAGCGCTACTATATATCATACTGTTAGATTAGATTATCTTTACATTTTAGTCAGTAATTAATATCAAATTTTGTATTGAACTTCTGAATTCTAATTTTTTGTTTCAACCCAATCACTGAGGAAAATTAATAAAAAATATAAAGGGGGGCCTTCCTTAGCCGAGTGGTTAGAGTCCGCGGCTACAAGGCAAAGCCATGCTGAAGGTGTCTGGGTTCGATTCCCGGTCGGTCCAGGATCTTTTCGTAAAGGAAATTTTCTGGACTTCCCTGGGCATAGAGTATCATCGTACCTGCCACACGATATACGAATGCGAAAATGGCAACTTTGGCATCGAAAGCTCTCAGTTAATAACTGTGGAAGTGCTCATAAGAACACTAATCTGAGAAGCAGGCTCTGTCCCAGTGAGGACGTCAATGCCAAGAAGAAGAAGAAGAGGGGGGGGGGGGGTGCTTGATATGCTACGTATTTTCCAAGGGGAAGTATCAGCATTTGTGACGAAACGGTACGAGAGGGGAGGGGGGTGTAAAAAATCAGTGAAAAATGCTACGTTATTTATGGACGGCCCCTAATAGAAAATTATAAACATTTGTATGGACTTATCCACGGTCTTCTTTTACTGTCGATTTTCTTTTTCTTTTCCGCTCTAAATGCGGGCCGTGTTTACATAAAATGACATCCGGACCAACATCCAGTGAAGGAATGTTCACCGAATGAACATGAAGTGGATGAATGTGTGGCGAAATCGTTCATTTTCTGTAAACACGGCCCGCAGTAAAGGTTTTCTTCCCGCTGGAAGTTGCAACGTGACGTCATCGTAGATTAGTTCATGAAAGAAAAACTTCAAAGTTGAGCATTATTTTCTCAGTGCCTACTTTTTTCAATATGGGCCTTTATGGGCAGCATAAGTTGTTCTTAGAAAAACTTTCTTATCGAAAATGTCTCCATCATGAAATTTTGTCCTGAACAACTAATTCCTATCACAATTCATAGATAGTCAAAATTAAAAATGATAAAAAAAGATTATTGCGTTGCATAAAAATGAAATTTTGTTGTCATATTTTTCATGATAAAAAAAAAACAGTATATATGTTCTCTTGACTTCTCCAAACGGTTTACTACAATCTCCCCACTGAACGTTCTGTTCTAAAATCAACATATCGGTGTCATAATTCTTAAAATAAATTGCTTGCAAAAACTCATAGCCAATTTGCAGAAGTTGTTCTTGAATCAAAATGATCGATTCATCTATAGAAAACTCTTTTACTGTTATACTAAAACTATGGTTAAAATTTAATCCCATATATGGGGCACGGTTTCTTATAATCGGCTCATTCTGGGTAGCATTCATCAGCATTGGATCGATATTTTTTTATCAATGTGAAAGTAGAACCGTGATCTTGTTTTCTTTGAATAGCACCAGCAAAAGATTCCACAGAGTTTTCATGTTTTAAAGACTATTCATTTTATAAAGAGGATGCTATATCTTTTTTATCATGTATATAAAATCCCAGAGTATTCTGTCTGTCAGTAACGCTTTGAAAGGTTTCATTGAGCAGCATACAACAGCAATTTAAGAGCACAACAACAGTCAAATTAAGAGCACTGCAAAAGTCCATTTGAATGTTACAACATTACAATAGGGTCCTAAAGCCCTGTCCCAATTTTAGTGCCAAACGCTTACGTTCAGGCCAAAAACACATGTTTACTCAATTTTTTAGTGTTTTTCATTTGTTTAGGTACAAAAAACATTTTTTTATGTTTTCATAGATTTTGTCACACTTCTTGATTTGAACTCAAATTTTGGGTGTATTTTGTTTTCCGTGTCCCTTCCAAAATGTCAGATAGGAACAACCCCAGTGTTAAAAACTAAAACCCCTGTGATATTTTTGTCGACTAAGCGAACGTCAAACATGATCTCAAGTGTCAAGGTTCATTTATGGATCCAATATTGAAATTAAAGTTTTAATATGATATGTGGGCTTCGTAGCCGTGCGGTTAGTGTCACCAGGCATTTAGCCGCATCGTGTTAAGGAGTGTGGGTTCGATTCCCGCTGCAGGCCGGAAAACTTTTCGTTAGGAATGTTTTCCGACTGTGCCACTGGGCGTTGCATGCTAGTCCGTTGTCTAGTGTGGTGCTTCCTTCAAAGGACTCAAGTCCACTGGAAGCATTAACGTGTCGGTGTCTATTTAAAAAAAAAAAAAAAAAAAAAAAAAATATCCGCTAGTTGAGCGATAAGAATTGCTAAAGTAGTTGCAGTAATATGATCTTTCGTGTTATTAAATGAAAACAAGATTTCATTAACCATTTTAGGACCCTATTGCAAATTGTGGAGCACTATAACAGCTATTGCACAGGGTGTTCTAGAGTTTTCCGGAGCTTTGTCCTTCCTAATTCGTATAAAAGTCACGATCTTTTTATCATTGTAGTTTTCCGGTTTTATGAACTTGGACGGTAATTAAAATGTAAACAAACCAACTTTATGCTGTTCGACCGCACTTAAATTCCGATGCAAGTTGAAAATGTGATTCATTACGGGTTTCGTCATTTCAATATAAGGTTCAAAAACAAATAAGATATATGTAAAGGAAAGATAAACATGATTGTGGGCCGAATATTCTATTTTTTTTTATTCACACAACCTTCTTGAGTCGATGTTCCATGGTTCGATATCGACTTATGAAGGCAAAATAAAAATATTTTTTATGGTAACTATAATGGTCCCCTAAAAGAGCTTTCCAAAGCATTCCTGTTCGATGACTAGATATATTCATTAGTCGATAGTCCCCTAATTACAATTCGATTCGTTTTAAATCTTTGACGATCGCCATCGCAGCACAAAGATCTATACAGAAATTGTAGCACTGGTTAATCGGGATTCAATAGAATATTCTAGAATTTTCAGTCAGATTCTTCTCTCTAATTTATAGAAGCTTCTGGAACTTTTGAAATATTTCACAACAGCATTTAAGGCTGTAATTATTTCAGATTAGAATAACGGCACTATAACAATGGAGTATGGTTAGAGCATAAATTTGGGCGATTTTGCGTTCATAAATATCATGCGTGTCTCAGCTTATTATTCATACACCAATGGCATATTTATCAACAGAGAAATTTCTCTGTCCATGTTATCATTTTGCAATTGAACATAAACATTATTAATCTTTGAAAGAGGTTTTTGCTTGAAAATTCTTATGGAACGTGACTAGCCACGCTCCCTCCCCTTGGTTATGCGACCTTGCCGCGATGGGAGGGCATAATCCATTAGCCCATATGATGGAAACCAAAGGCGTAACCTGTAGTGGTGGTATCACATTTTGGCATTTTTTGCTTAAAGCCGCGTCATAATTCATATGGCATAGACGCAATAATATCTCGGATGTGATCCAACGGACATTCTGCGTCATTGATAGAATTGATGCCCATTTCAAATAATTAATCTATTCGAAGTGGACATTAATACTATTGGTGACGTTCAGTTTGCCTTTTGCTAACCAGAATGATCCGTAGCCACTCTTACTATTAGCTAGCTAGATACATCGTTATCATATACGACGTAGGGAATACTTAGGAACTCTTAGGAAAATGACTAATAGATTCACTGAGTAGAAATAAGTGGCGACAATCTTATTTTAATATGGTTTTTACATTGCCATAATAAGAAATACCTCTTTTGTAACAGCGGTATAAATAATCTAATTCCAGCTTCATTTCGCAAAATTTACAAGTAGAAAGTAGGCGTTGTGAAGCATTGCATTTGCCACCGAAAAGTGAATCTTGTAGGAGACTAATAGAAGCCTAAGGTAACTTTACTCTTCAATATTCACTATAAGAATGACTATGGAAAGTTTGACGCTGAGATCGATCATTAGGGTACACTTGCTAGTTTCGAAAAATTGTTGAACAGACAAGGAAAGCGACTTTTTTCTTTAAAGATATATGAACGTAATTACTAATAAATACTTTTAACAACAAAAATGAAATTAACTAGAACTACTACTAAATAGCCTAATTTTGTTAAGACTTGACGACACTTGACATTTAAGACTCTAATCTTACGTAAAAGACAATAGTAATCAGAATAGCACTTGAATGACAAATTATTCAAAACCATTTCGACTAGACAGTATTAGTAATGCGCTACTATTTCAAACAAATTCTACACTACTATTTCAAACAAATTCTAATGGAGCTGCTGATTTTCAAAATGCTTCCTTTTCTCAGAAGCAAGGGAATATCGGTACTTTTCAAAAACTACCACGTCACAATACTAATAAAAACAGTGTTCATGTGGGCGCCATTGCTTAGTCCGTCTGAGTATTGGTCCTGGTAGAGGGGAAACTTGGCAAAAGCCAGACCGAGGGTTTAGCCTTGACAAGTTAAGCTGTCAGGCAGCTCCAACTGAATACCATACAAAAAAAAAAAAAAAAATCTTATGGAACGTGACTAGCCACGCTGGGTTAGCTAGTTTATCAATGAAATCATAATCGGTTTTCTGTGCATCGTAATACTATTATTTTCCTCTTATATGGAAATATAAGATCTTACAAAGAAGAACAAAGAAGTTTCGACAAAAACTTCCTAGAAAAGATGTTCTTCCAAACTTAAACAATATTTTTCACATACCAAAAATCCGAATTTCTATGAATAAATTGTGTTTTGGTATACTCAACTATTATACTTGGCTCCAGACCTACCAATCTTTGACCATTCTAAACATTGTTTGATGGCTTTTTTGTTATAACACCATCGTGCAATAATATAATAGTCGAACGATACTGTATACAGAAAACCGATTACGATTCTATTGATATATTATAAAGATATAGCATGCACAAGGTGTCCACTTTATAAAATGAACAGTCCTTAAGTAAGTTCAACAATTGAGAATGTGGCTACTCTGCTAGGTGATAAATTATTATGAATATACATTAAACTTGTTCAACACACGATGAATTAACGCTTTACAGGAGACTTGACTGTATATCTTTATTTTGATGGGGATAACACATGTTCACATGTTTATTAATAGCATGAGCAATCATGCATATGAAACGTAAAACCACATCGACTTTGGTTACACAACATTTCAGTAGTAAGTTTGGAGCAGTAGATACATAGTGTGCTAGTTTGATCCGATGATTATGGTTCGAATCTGGTTTGCACCCTTTCGGTTTTTTTGCGTATTTCCATACTTCCAATACATGCACTTAAAAGGCATATGTGTGGAAGTTTTATTTTTTAATACATGTGTTGGTGATGCACGCACATGAAAAATAAATACACATGCGACATCAACCAGGATCGATCCATGGTCATGAGGTGAGAACCAAATACTATACCACAGCACTAAACCCGCTTGTTGGTATGCGTGGTGAAAAAAGCATATCAAGTTGTACTTCCCCATTTGTACCGTAAAAACTGCTCGACTCAATGACCGGATTATCTGCTTATCAATAGACGCTCAAAAACGTCATGTCGCTCAGAAGAACACTTTTCCGCCATCAATAGACGCAGAAAAACGCCTATAATGACGGATTCAACTTTTGGGTGTAGGGATAGAAGTTGCTGGGCAAGAGGCTAAGGACCACTCAAAGGGTCTATATCATTCCTGCAGGTACGCGAGGTACCAATGGTACGCCATGCCCAGCCATTTACCGTGCCTGTTCAAATCTGGGCTTATGTGGTTTGAAAATCATAGCTGCCTCTGAAACAGTAAAATCCCAAAGAGTTTTGATAACATGTGATTCATGTGGTCCATTCGTTTCTGTTTAGGATTAAGTATACTAAAATGTTTTATGCAACGATACAATTATTCTTTATTATTTAAGTGGTACTTATTTGTATAAATAGGCCAAACGATTGTCCGACATTTCCCCGAAAACCATTTCCTCGAATGATTTCTTCCCGAAGCATATTCTCCCGAAAACCGTTTCCCCGAAAGAACTATTTCCCCGAATGTATACTAAAATGTTTTATGCAACGATACAATTATTCTTTATTATTTAAGTGGTACTTATTTGTATAAATAGGCCAAACGATTGTCCGACATTTCCCCGAAAACCATTTCCTCGAATGATTTCTTCCCGAAGCATATTCTCCCGAAAACCGTTTCCCCGAAAGAACTATTTCCCCGAATGTACTGTTTCCCCGAAAGCTTTTTCCAAAGACATTTTTTTTATTATTATCGAAATATATGCTGCAATTTTGATAATTGCTTCAAACGAATGATTCTCTTTTGAGTTATGTTCGGTATTCAAGTTTTATTGTGCTTAAAATCGTAATAAAAACACAAAAAATGTTGTTCTTCCTTACATAACTGGTATAATAATCAATGGCATCAAAATAGTTGATAATTTTAAAGCTAGTCTCACCTTTTTATGGTCATGGGTAGTTCTTTGTGGTCATGGGTAGTTCTTTGAAACTTTGCTGTGTTAATTTTGTTGCAGCTGCTACTTACACTGATGTTCATCAGAAATTTGCCCTTCTTTTATTTAAAGTTTGTTCTTTATAAATAAATATATAAATAAAAATTAACAGAGCAACTTTAACTTTAATCCGGCTTTTTTGTGGTAATTATATGCTATTACTTGAAATGTCGTAGTAAGAACGAATCTTACAGATTTTGATGTTTTGATCCAACACTTTCAATGCTTTAGATCTACTCTCAAATATTTCTTTTTTTTCCAATAGGCGATTTTTTCCTATTTAATTTGTGATTATTAGCATTTTCAGTATTCATTAATAACATGCTCTGTGTATCTATATTTGACGTTTTCGACTAGATGACCCGTTTAGGAACGTTTCGGAAAAATTGTTTCTATCCAAGGCATAAGAAAGATTTTTATCTGTAAAACTGATATTGATTGTCAGAAAATCAATAAAGAAGCATGTTGTCTGTAAGAATTATTTAGAAGGAAGACTCAAGGTTTAATTTTGTAGTGGAAGATATAATGGGTGCAGGTCGTTAGGCTGAATGCCGTTAGGCCGACGGGGTCGTTAGGCCGAAACAACATTTTATCATTTACTACTTTTTCAAATGGCTAACACATTCATCAGTGTTTTTTCCTTCTTTGATTTAAAGGCTGTTCTTTCTAGTTATATATCACAGCGGATATTGCCCAGTAAACACGAACTCGTATACGATAGCGCATAAGAGTACAATTGTGGAGGAGATATACGTCCATACGCCATTAGACTGCAAGCTGGATGTACGTATATGATAGGATATAAGAGTACAAATGTGGAGGCGCATTTGTACTCTTATATCCTATCATAAACGATCGTGTGTTTACTGGGTGAGGGCTTCTAGGTAAAGCAAATTATCCTGATCTAACAACTGACAATCCATTCGACCTGAAAATTCATTCCGCGGCTTCTTGGTAATGCGAATTGTCCTGACCTACCCCTGTTAACTACTCATTCGACCTTACGGTTTATTAGACGTATCGGCCATTTTCAGCCTAATGACCTTTTGGCCTAACGACCCTTTCGGACTAACGGCATTCGGCCTAACGGCATTCGGCCTAACGGCATTCGGCCTAAGGAAATTCGCTTAGAATTTTCTCAAGGTTAATATTGTAGTGTCAAGGATATAATAGATTCTTAAGATCAATTGGGCTTTCACTGTAGCTAATAGCCACTAATTATATATCAAAATTACGTTTTAACCTAAGTGCAACATAAGCATAAGACGTTTAGAGCACAG
>NW_018736281.1:0-31406 GCF_002204515.2 Aedes aegypti | reverse complement strand
AAAGTGTTCACTTCGTCGAGGGTATCAGATTCCCAGAATGTCCATGGAAGTGGCCCATATGGTCCGAAAGTCTCTAAATAAATTCCAATGAATATATTTTACAAAATCATGAAGTTTGATGCATCACAAGATAGGTTTCGTACATTATCGCGAATTGACCACTTCCCAGAGGGCTCCAGGTTCCCGGTAAGTACATGGAAGTGGCCAATATAGTAAAGTCTCAAAAAGAATCCCAATGTACATATTTTACAGAATCATGAAGTATGATGTGTCAGAAGTGGAGTTTTAGATACAATCAAAAAGTGGCCAACTTCACGGGAATGGCGGTTACCCCAGTACTCTCCTGAATATATCCGGAACTACGATCATTATCGAGAAGTCGACCGAAATTCCAAAAACTGGAAGAATTTTGTGATCGATTCATGAAAAAACCTTAAAAAATCCGTTGGAAAACGGACGAGAACTATCAATTTTAATTTTAAAGGTCGAAATGGAGGTAAAAAGGTTTATAACCCCTTAAGAAAAAATCGCAGTAGCAAATACGTCACTTCTAAAGTTTTTTTATATCAAGGTGCTGCTTATTTAGTTGGTCATGCTCTGCACGCAACTTTCTCTTTCCAGGTTGCTTCAAAAAGTGTACAAGATGTTTTTGTGAACGGTCCAAATGTTTACGTTTCAAAACTATCCGGACAATATGCCCCTCCCATGAGAAGGTGCACAGCGTTGTAGAAATGTTTCCAATGATAATTCCACCACCTGCTAAGCTTAAAAAGGTCTTTAAAAGTTTTGGTAATAAGTGTAATAGTAAATAATTGGCTTCATTCTCCCTGAAGCTTGCTTATCAGAAGCAAGATTTCAAACCAAAAACCTGATTTTTAATATTTTTAGAATGATCATTGATTGTTTATACTTCACAAAGAACATATATGCGCAACATATTTTTTCGTGAAATTTTAAAATATGTAATCATATTTACGTGTAAAAGAAGCCTCAATGCCGTGAAAATAAAAAGGGGTGTATTACACCGAGTTACTCTACGTGTTATACCGGGTTATTCTACTCTGCGAAATCGATTATAAAAGAAATCTGGGCTCAACAGGGATTTGAACCTGGGACCTCGCGGTTTCGTTAAACGAAGTTAAGGATTGTTCATTAGCTATCGTTTATATAAAGGCATTCTTCCTCTGATGTTGATACGTAAAACCATGACTGATTTTTTTACGAGCCGAGTGTTAGAGTCAAACCTCCATGAGTCGATATCTGAAGGGACCATCGACTCATGGAACGGAAATCCTTTGGAAAGTGGTTCGAGAGGGCATCATAGCAACCATGGAATTTGGTTTTTAGTATGGTGCCATGAGTCGATATTGAATCATGAAACATCTACTCATGGAGGATTCACGGTGTGTCTAACAAATTGCTAAATTAATACATATTGGGACTGCGTCACAAGCTTTGTTGCAAACTGCATACAGTTAGCGAATGACACTTCAAACGGATTAGTTGATATGAGCTGAATTAACTGTAAGTTACTACTAAGACAAATATTACCGTTTTTGCAATCAAAGCACGAACAAGAACAGCAACAACAACAAAAAAAAAACAGATCGGTATCTATTAAGAGTCTCCAAAGATTACAAAGCACAGAAAACACTGTGTAATCATATAGATATGTCAAGCTGGTTGGGCCCAGATAGCCGTAGCGGTAAACGCACAGCTATTCAGCAAGACCAAGCTGAGGGTCATGGGTTCGAATCCCACCGGTCGAGGATCTTTTCGGGTTGGAAATTTTCTCGACTTCCCAGGGCATAAAGTATCATCGTACCTGCCCTGCCACACGATATACGCATGCAAAAATGGTCATTGGCATAGTAAGCTCTCAGTTAATAATTGTGGAAATGCTCATAAGAACACTAATCTGAGATACAGGTTCTGTCCCAGTGGGAACGTAATGCCAGAAAGAAGAAGAATGTCAAGCTGGTTAGGATAAAAATCACATATCTACAGTGGTTGTGACATAATTCAAGCGTTAATGGTTTAATTTAATTCCACACGACCATCCGATTTTTCCATAAATGGTATGACACCTGCAATGAGCCCATTCAATCATGACATTTTAGTTTGTGACATCGAACAACCGCGATATCAAAACTGTAATCGCCACACCGCTCCATTCATACCTTATATCAATTACAGAATGTAACCGTCAAATAGTTATTTTTCCAACGGTGCATTTGTTGCTGGGAAAATCCCGCAGTGACAGGCAGAGTGATGGCAGTTCTACAGGTAAATCTGTTGCTGGCATATAGGTAGCTGCCCCTTCAAAATCCCCACCACCTCAAAAATCCACCTGGCAATCCATTTCAATTGAGTCGCTTTTGGAACTATGTACTATGCTGCACCAGCATGAGCGGTATGGCTCACAATGGAAATCTCCGCCTAACAAGAGGACGGGGGGCGGGGGTTTATTTATGAAGAGATCTAAATAGAATAATAATGTCAAAAAATAATGCCCCGGAACGTTACGGGATGCCATCCAGAGGACAGGGTGGAAGGTGGAAGCTTGTGGAACCGTGATGACCACGTGAAGTGATCGGGCGCAATGAGCTGCTATTTTATGCCGAGATTTGTCCAAATGAGAATAGATGAGGGGCGATCGAGCAGGCAGTGCCGGATTCGGGCTTCAAGTCAGATCTTTTGAAAAGGGGCCTTGAAAAAAAACGAACCTGAAATATAGGGATCATAGTTGCTACAAAAACAAAATTTCGGAGATACTCCAGCAAAGTCACTAACACAATCTCAGAGCACCTAAAAAGCAATGTGATATCACTTACTTCATGAATATTGCGTGATAAAAACATCTATATAAAATACTTCGATAAAATCATGTACAGTACTCGAAAAGTAATATATATTTTTTATTTGATATTTCCAAAGATCCAGTAAAAACAAAGGAAATTTGTAACATCAATTTATTAATTTTCGCGGCCCCATAATTGGGATTCCAGGGCATTTTCCCCCTCAAATCCGGCCCTGCCGGCAGGTAGGCAGCCAGAATTGTTTCTGGTTCAGGTTTTCGGTTTTGAACAGATTTTCAGTCATCGTTAAGGTCAATGTGTTTTTGCGGTGACAGTTTTCTCTTTTCAGGAAATTATCGCACCACGGTGGGGTGGCGTGGCAAACCCGCGCTCGTCGTCCGTTCTGGTTCGGTTGGTCGAATAATTTCGGGGACAGCGGTTTTTCGACCTTTTTGTCTGCTCATTTGTCAAACGGTCCGTTGGTTCGGCGGTTGGCCCATTTCGCTGTCCGATTAGTGCGCAGTAATGAACTTTAATGAGTTCATGTAACCGTTGGTTTGGCGTTGGGGCCTATTACTGAGGTGCACTGTGACGAAAATGCTTTCGATTCCAATAAAAACCTTGCTCTGCATTTTCCGACCGACAGTCCATGGTGATGTTCCAGATTTTACATTGTTTGTCTTTGACCCAATAAATCTGTTTCTTCAATCGTTGAGGTGCAATCGCTTACATTGCTTATTCACCGCGAAATCACTCCCAACGGAAGTGGTTTTCCGCGATTTTTCACCCTCGCCCTCACAGAACTGTCCTAAAATCCAAACATTGGAAATTTGTTTATGAGCTTATTTATGGCCCATTGTCACAAAACTCATTTCGACCTCTCAGGCCTATTTCCAGGGCGACATTTCCTTTGTACTCTGACTGGGGAAGTTTTGCGTCTTTGCGGAGACCCCTCAAATGGAGTATTTTTCATTCCGTCGTTGATGGCGCGTGGGGTCGTTGGGCCGAGGAATGAAGAATCGGCGCACTGTTCGGGGGTGGAAAATGGCATCCTCTACACTCCGGCAAAAGTTTCCCATTCCATCGACAGGTTGTAGTTATTTGTTTTTGGGAAGTAAACAAAATTCCGTCGTGATGCAGCACTCTTCTGCCGAATAACACACCACCACAGTAAGGGATGCGATATTCTTAAACGATTTCGTAAAATGTCGAAGAAACCAAATTGCACGGAATCAAAAAGAAGCGTAATTTCGTTTCCATTGAAAAAATATTGACGTCAGCTTTTTATCACAATGTAAATATCGAACTGAATTCTTGAAACAAACACTGAGGAAACGAAACGTATGAGGTACATAAGATTTTCTTATGGAATAACGACATAAGAAGTATTTGTTTTTCATTCAAGAATCTTATAAAATTCCCTACAGACTTATGAAAACAATACTCATTACATAGACAGATATAATTTCATAAGAAACTCGTTTGGTTATCATACGCATTGATCATTGGCTTTCATAAGACAATCTAATGAGTACGATTTTCTTAACAATTTCATACGAAAATCTTATGAATTACGTGAAGCGATGGTAATAACATAATATTCAGATAGAGATTCATAAGCTCGCTTATACAATTATTATTAACACTTGTGAAAACAGTCGACTTTCCTATCGAAAATAAGTAAGATTTCATACGAATTTCTTATGGAATAAAGACATAAGAAGCATCTAATGAGACTCATAAGAAAAACTTGTGAATTTCCATCGATCATTGCGTTCATAATATAAATGGGTATAATATCATAAGATACTCTTATGAAGGATCATAGATATCAATTATGGAATTCTTTTCGACCATTATGTATTTAGAGAATCGCTCTTTGAATTTAGGAAAATAAAGATATTCATAAGATCTCTAATGATACGACAAGAATTTCTTGTGAACATCGGACGTTTGTATTTCATAAGACTCTTATGAAAGAGAGAAAACCAGTCGAGAAATCAATTCACAAGCGTTCTCTTATGAAATTCGTACGCAATTTCTGGCTCAGTGAACTATAGCCCTGTAATTTGCTGTCTATTTGCTTTTGCTGAAAGGGTGTGTGGGGGGGGGGGGTGGTCTTTCCAACAAGATGTCAAAAATGTCAGGCCCCAGAATCAGAAGAGGAAGGATGTTTATGCTGGTTGCTTATTAAGAAAAAAAAAACTCATAACTAAAACAATGCTGTTTGTTATTCATTTCGGATAATTAACATACACAGCTAAAAATAAATAATTTTAAGTAAATTTTAGTTTATTTTCATGCACATATTGGGAGCATCAAAATAAATTGAAATGTCAAAAACAAATCGATTATTTTTCGATCGAATGCACTTTGAGTTTACACGATCATCTAACATTCAAGTATCTTTAGTTGAAAATCAAACGTGATGCTGTAACAATAGATGAATATGATTTACTTTTACTATATTCTACTGTTTACGCTACATTGAAATTTAAATATTTTTATCTGTGATGTTTGGTTTAACAAATCTTATTTCTTAATATCGAATAACTAGATATGCAAATTTACAAAGATTTGATTACAATACTCTTTAACTATTTTCAATTTTTATTAAAAAATCGCAGTTTATTACTTCCAAAAAAATTATCTGTTGTCTCTACAGTGAAATTTAATGCTACGCAAAAAAATTAATTTGAATCAAAATATTTTTTATTAATATTGTAAAAAAAATCCATAATTATTGTTCAGGAAATACTACAGGAATTATTTTGGGAAATTCCCCTGTGATTCTTTCTTAAATCCTTCTTGAATTCTTTCAAAATTTTACTGAAACCTTTCAGTACTAACTTCTGAGATTCTTCTGGACATCCCTCTATAATTGTTCTGGTTATCCTTTGGGATTCTTGCAAAAATATCTCTTGGTATTTCTTTTGAAATCCTAGAAATTGAATTCGTCGAAATTTTAAAAGATTCTTTCGGAAATACTTTGGAAGATTCTACCGAAAACTCTAATGCAATTCTTCCAGATATTTTAAGAAAACTCTCCTATAACTCTACACGAAATTCTTCTGGAATTTCTCCGGAAATAACTCTGGGTTTGTTTCGATTTTTTTTCTAAGATTTTCACGGAAATACTCCTGGAATTCTAACGAGAATGCCGTTGGTTTTTTTTTCCGGAATTATCTGAGATTCTTTCGGAAATCCTTCTGGAGTATCGTTGGAGTATTTTTCCGAAAATCGTTCTGGAATACCTCTAATTATTTCGTCATCATCCTAAGAATACTTCATGGACTGTTCCAAATGTCTTGTTCGAATTCTTTTGGATATTTTTAGCCTGTACGAGACTATTCAACTAATTCCTTCAGAAATTCTTTACATATTTCTAGAGAAATGTTCCAAGAATTTTCCTTGTGTTTTCTCCAGATATTTCATCTGGAATACTTTCAGGGATTAATGCAGGATCCTCTCTAGGAATTCTTCAAAGATTCCTCTACCAATTCTACCAGCAATTTTTCAAAGGATGCTTAAGGGAATGTCACTAGAATTTGATTCAGGACATCCTCGAGCAATTCAACGTTACTACCTGCAGTCATTTCCTTAGAGATTACTTCAATTTTTTTTCCAAATACTATTCTTAGGATTTCCTCGAGATATTTTTCAATAATTCTTCAACTGAACTTTCTAGCTGTAACTCTATCAGATCTTCCAAAAGATTACCACAGAATATCTTCCAAGAAGCCCGCAAAGGTTGATTCATAAGCTGTCAGGTTATTTTAAAAAAATTCTAGCGCCATTATGTCCACATTCACTCCAAAGAATTGTTACAAGAAAAATCCTCGAGTAATTAATCAGAAAAATCTATTAGAAACATTTCATATTCGATCTGTGTTTCGTGGTTCAGTTACTCTATTATTTATTTTTGGAATTTCCTCGGCATTTCAACCAAGATTACAGTTGTTCCAAGCATTTCTCATGAATCAAATAAAAAAATACCATAGAATTCTCAAAAGTTCATCTAAGATTCCACATAAGTTACTACTACAACTAATTTTCCAAGAAATCCTTCGATCATTCCTACCAATTTCTTAGCGATTTCGTTTTTCACGGAGTTGCTTCACAGAGATTCTTGAAACAGAGAACTTGCACAGTTTTTCATAGGTTACTCTAATATTTGCTTTGGAAATTCGTTACAAAAAAACTCATGAAGAATGCTGGGCAAAAATCTGTGAAAACTTCATTGAGAAATCTCTTAATTTTACAGGAGGAGTTACTGATACTAGAATTTCCCAAGGAATCTTAGATGCTTTCTCTGGAGTAATTTCTCAAGATATCCTTAGAGAAATTCGTAGTCAAAATCTTAAAGAAATTCTGAAGGACAATTATGTAGGAAATCCTGAGAAATCCCTGAAGGCATTTCAGGTTGATTATTGCAACATGTTTAAAACGGGACGATGTTCTAGGAAACCGATGGGAAAATCACCGAAAAAAAAAACCTTGAGGACTAGAGATTTTCTTGAAAAATATCTGAAATTATATGAAGTAATTCCTGATGGAATCTTCGAGGTAATTCCTGTGATTTTTTTTGGAAAAATTCAGGTTGTTATTTAAGATATCCAAAATAAAATTCTTAGCAAAATACTTTAGGAAAATTCTTGAAGTGATTTTATAGGAAATAATAACTAAATGAACTCCTGGAGAAAAAATCAAATCTCTCAAATTAAAATATCTATCCATTTATCTAATTTGAAGAAATCTTCAGAGTTATATCTGGATCTTTGGGCAAATACCTGAGATTATTTCTGATGAGATTCCTTGAGAAAATCATTGAAAAAGCAGTAATACAAACACTATTATTTGTCGTAATATCTCGAGCAAGTTCAAACAAAAAAAATTCTCAGAGAATTGTCAGGTCTGATTCCATAAAAATCAAACTCTTTCTCCTGGTTTCTTCTTCTTCTTTCTGGCGTTACGTCCCAACTGGGACAAAGCCTGCTTCTCAGATAAGTGTTCTTATGAGCACTTCCACAGTTATTAACTGAGAGCTTTTCTTTGCCGATTGACCATTTTTGCATGTGTATATCGTGTGGCAAGGTACGAAGATACTCTATGCCCTGGGAATCGAGGAAATTTCCTTTACGAAAAGATCCTCGACCAGCGGGATTCGAACCCACGACCGCGTTTACCGCTACGGCTATCTGGGCCCTCTCCTGGTTCTGTTAGGTTTCGATTTGTTTTTTTGAATATTTTTGGGTCCCTTTTTTCAAGCAAGAGGTTTCTGAATTTTCTATTTTCAAAACACTCAGTCCCTACCAGCCATGCTTCATGAACAATTTCTAAAATTATTGGAAAATATTCAATTTCGGAAAAAATCGATTCCGAATAAGTTATCTGGAATTTAAACAACTTCGAATTATTTTTTTACAAGCATGATTCATTCAGAGCTCTTGAAAGTTTTCGAATGAAATGCAATCACTATTGAATTCGTCAAGAGTTCCGACGTGTTCGTGCGTAGAAAAACTTTAGGAAAGTCTTCGGAATAGTCGTAAAAACGGGAGAAAAACTAAGGTGTCATTTTGTATGGGAGATTGCATGTCATAATTCAACAGCCTACTTGATGGCAAGACGAAGTTTGCCGGGACCACTAGTTAATCAATACAATTCACATGAATATTCGAATTAAGCTTCAATATTGTTAGCA
Source organism: Aedes aegypti (assembly GCF_002204515.2). Lineage (NCBI taxonomy): Eukaryota > Metazoa > Arthropoda > Insecta > Diptera > Culicidae > Aedes > Aedes aegypti. Next base: position 22,907 of record NW_018736281.1, on the reverse strand, counting down.
CATTGTTTTTATAATGTCTAGAAGAGTGTATACACTTTAAAACACTTTTTAAAATTGTCATTAGTTTGTTTGGTCATATAAAATTAGAGTATTCCTTGAACCTGGAACTAATTTATAAAAGCTGGAAAAAATCTGGAAATATCAGGGAATTTCATTTCGGTAAACGAGTAGACACCCTGAATAATGGCGTCCTCCATGTCATGTTGCTGACCAATAAGAGGAAGAGTGAGGATATAAATATACACTTAGACCACTGTAGACTATGTAGCCCGACTAGGGTCGATGTACCAATAGCCGCATAGCTAAGAATAAAAATTCGTATAAAATCGAAAAATAATGCTAGCGTCATTATTTTTATTAGCTTTTTATCTTGCTTTTGTGGGAAAAATTTAAAACCTACGAAAACTCAAATGTTTGTATTTATTATCACGTGTGCCACTATAGGAATACATGTGCCTATAGTAGCACTATTTCTAATTTCTGTTCCTATAGTAGCACTAGCATCACGGCGTCGGCAAAATACTTATCAAAACCGTATTTTTACAAAACTTTTATATTTTTCCTAAAAAGTGTGGTTCTTAAGCTTTCGTTTGACGTAAAAAAAAGTTATTAATTCATTAATTATTTCGTATAATAAAAATAGTTTCTCTCAGTAGTGCTACTATAGGAACAATAGGTTTACTATAGGCGCAAGGGAGCTCAAATTTTAAGCAAAAATATTTTTTCGATCATTTTTTGAGCAAAATCAAGATGTAAATCAATGGTACTTAGATAAATAGGTCCTGACCTTCATGTCAAAAAATGTTTTTAAAAGATGTATAGCAAAACGGCCGTGAAAAGTCACTAGTGCGACTATAGGGGACTGTCCACTAAGGGAACACCGACCCTACATCTACGCCAGTTCATGCGGGTGCGGGAGTATATGGATTGTGGGTAAAGCAATTTTATGGCAGAGAGGCTAGCTTTTCGTTAGCAGACTGCTTATGTATCAGGCGTAAGGAAAGGCGTGCTATTATGATGGAAGAATGGAAGCGTAGAGAAGATGGGGACGGACCTGGTGTAGGGGTTAGAACAGACGCCTCTCACGCCGAGGACCTGGGATCGAATCCCATCCCCGACATAGTCATTTATAACGTAAGAGTTATAGTGACGACTTCCTTCGGAAGGGAAGTAAAGCCGTTGGTCCCGAGATGAACTAGCCCAGGGTTAAAATCTCGTTAATAAAGATCGAAAAAAAAAAGCGTAGAGAACGGTTTCTTGTCCGTCTCTGGTTGTAGCGTTTGCTATGAACGAAAAGTTTAGATGTAATAGATTAAGAGTCGAGTAAAAAGTACAAAGTGCGAGGAAAAGGACGGGCCAGGGATTGAACCCATGACCTTCTGAGTATGAAGCAGATGCGTTAGCCATTGAATAACCACCCCGTCTCTATTCTAGAAAGTGTTCTAAGGTAACCTTAAACAATGGTTGAGCTCGAAATTTAACAGAACATGTTTTAACGAGTCTGTATGGATATAAACGTTATTCACATATCTACAAGAGATCAATGGTTAAGCTTGTAAACAGCTACTAAAGCCAGACAAAATCCAGAAGAGTTTGAATTTCACTCTCAATGCAGTTTGTTGTCATGTCTGTCCATGTATTGTCTGTCACTCTATCTGTAATGCTTGCGAGCAAGGTGGTAAAACTTGTTCACAAGCTGCAGGTGGATGGTATACCTGTAGACAAAAAAACTATATGAATCAAAGAAATTGGAGGGAGAAGCCAAAAAATATAAAGAAAAATATGTAAAAGTAATGTTGTCTTTGGACGCCAAGACGCCACAAAAAATAAAATCACAATTTCGTTCCATTTTGTAAAATTCAATGTTATATCTGATCAGTTAAGGGAATTCGCGTATTCTCGGCAGTCTAAACCGATGCCGCGCTTCTTTGTCATTTTCTCGGAGCTTTTTGGAAACGTTTTTGCAACGCTTCGAACAACTCTTGTCAGTGTGACTATTGTCGGCAGCCTCATTCTCCTCGACAGCTATCCCATAAAAGCTGCAGACGAATCTCATCGGCAGTTCTGAATCAGCCGCATTTTGAGGCGTATTTATTTGAATTGATGATATCTCTGGCAAAATTGTTTGTTTCCGTCTCGGAAACAAGCCCATTTTATGAGACGTTTCGAATCATATGTTTTTCGTTTTTTTACCAGCTTTGAAACTTGCTGGCGGGCCCATTTTTTACGTTTCTTTTAGCGCAACATTTAGAAAGATCTCATTCAACAATGGCGATGGTGTTTATGCAACAAGATTTTCAATCTTCCCAAGTAAAATTAAAAGCAGCAGGCAAGGAAGAATTCTTTTACCTACTGGTAAAAACAAGCATGGTAACCGTGTAGAAACATGCCCAGAAAGAGACGAGAACTATATAAATGGGACCAGCACCATTGACATGTAATGCTAGTTTTTTAAACAATAACAATGAGCGGCCACCAGAAAACGTCATTCGAACGTCTCATAAAATAGCTTATCTCTTCAGCGGGAAGCTGACAGAACAAAGAATCATCGGAATGTTTTCATTGGTGTGGTTCAATAGAAAAGCACTGTGTATTTGGCGTTTGAAATTCGGTTGCCGATAATAGTCGAATGGTGCCGAAGCCGTAAATCACCCTATATCAGTGCCACAAATTTCGTGTCTCGTTTCGTTACGCATCTCCAATAAAAAAAAAATCCATATCGCATACCCTCACGTCACTGACTGCTGGCAGAGGTACCTAGGTAGGAGCAGCTAACGATCTTCCCCCACGCGGGAACATCCTGACGGGAATGGGGGGGGAACGAACAAATTCTAATGGGAAAAAGTTTTTCCCGCGCCTAGCTCGGTTTGCCCCTGGAAAAGTGGGAAACGCCAAAAATGTTTATGGGAGCGAAACTAGTTTCGCGTCGTCGTCGACAATGTCAATGGTTCTTCTTCATTCGCTAGGCGCGCAACGGCAAAAACAACCGTGGGGGCTTGCGGAAACCGGGTCCGGTCGAAGCACTCTTTAAAATTGTTGAATTTTGGCCTCCCTGGGTCCCCCGGTAGCAGAGGAGTGGAAAAGCAACAGCAACGATGGATGGGTCAGGTGCCATGGAATCCGGGAGGAGTTGTTTTTTCGATACATGGCTATGATGGGTGTGATAAGGATTTTTTTTTTTGCTAGCGTTGTTTGAAACCTCGCATGAATAGTGTCTGTTTTTAATTCAATAAACGATACGAGAATGCTTGATCAATACTCGGTGTGTCAACCAAATTTTGCTCGAAAAAATCATTGAACCTAATGAATGGATGAATGGCTTCATGACGATGCATGGGCTAGGAACATGCGGATCGTTGACTCTTGTTTGATATGAGAAGCCGGTACATGAAATAATTATGTTCGTCAGAAGTGTTTCTACCTTATTTGACATTATAGCAATTTAAATTGTGCTTTCATGCAACACTTTGGACCATTTCTGTGAACAAAATTGGATACACTTCAACTATCTTCCACTATTGTTTACCTTTTGAGAATTTGGCTATGGTATGGTTCATTTCCGGTTGAGCCTTTAGATTTGAAATTTATAGATTATTTTTTATGCTTTAGAAAGCATTTCTTCTTGTCATAGAAATATTTTGTTTGGAGATCACAAACATATTGAAAAATAGATTAAATCGATGTTTAGTTGTGTAATTCAAAGGAAACTATATCCTGCATGGTAGTTATAAATCCTATTCTGCATGCTTGCAATATCATAGCTTCTGGTAATTTTTTGATAATAATTAGTATTGTATATCACTTTGGCGGCCTGTAATTCAAAATTTGGATGTACTGGAACATTCCTGATAGGCGGTATCAGATTTAGCAATCCCAAATTAACTAGATATACTTTATTTGATCGCTGAGACATCCCAAAATGTTAATTTTGTTGCAATGCGCAAAACGTCCTGGAAATATACAACGAATGGATAATACACTAGATCTTTGCCATTGGTCAATTTCCTCCGAAACAATATATCAAAAAATTACCTCTATTCTCGAACAAATGCGGATCACTGCTGTATCCGGCCACTGCCATCGACTGTCGTCGTCCTCCGGTGGCCATTCCTCCGAGCACCAGCCACAATAGCACCTCCATCAGGTAACAAATATTGCACTTCATTATTCCTGTTTGCCTTTCTCATCAATCTCATCAGAAATGCAACCGCAAAACACTATTCACATGCTCATTCACCTTTACCATCACTTGCCCCTGGGGGATCAGATGGACCTGGACACGCGTTCTATCTACTGCACACTTCTATAAATGATTTGGAAAGCCTTCTGAGCTTCTTCACTGATGATGAACCATACGTTAGTCCCCCCGGATCAAAACCGGCGCATTATTCCTCCGATCAGCTCTAGGGTAAGGGATCTTATTTCCAACACTGGTGCTTGTTTTCGACCCATTGGTAGAACAATCTTAATTTAACAGATGAAAGGGTTTCTGTTTGGGAGTAAGGCAGACAAAAACATCCAAAAATTAAATAATTCATCCGATTCCATATTACCCCAAGGTCCCCTAAAAAGGGTTTTGCGTTAGAAAAGCCCGACGGAGTCCCGATGGACTGGCACGACTATGTGTTTCATATGTTCTCTGTTTGTAATTAGTATTTAATAGTGTCAATAAATGTGTCTTGTAAAAACTGTGAACCTGAGGATAATATATGGATCGAATAAACTGTGTGTGGATCAGGGATGGCAAAATGTACTGTAGCCAGTGATACCACATACACAGATTTATCTGTAATTACACAGATTTTTTCTTGTTCTTGCCTGCAGATATCTGTGATCACAGATCACAGATTTTTTAGATAAAAAAGATTTTTAAGACTTTAGGATATTACACGCGTTTGGAACATGAATGTGGAAGATATAATATATTTTTTTGACACACAATTAAGATACCGTAATCCGGGGTAACATTGATCAGTTTTTAAGATATTTCTTGAATATTTCATCCAAAAATGTAAATGTTGTGAGTTTTATATTTTAAAACAGGTACTGCCACCCATGGCTCGTGACTATATACTGTATTTTGTTTTTTGAAAGATTTAAGCATGTTTACAAAAATGTTTTATGTGATTTTTTCATTTAGCTGATATGGGGTAACATTGATCATCCATGTAAACATACGTTCGGTAATATTGAAAATGTCGTTACTTGCTTAAATCATTGCCCCTGAAGCCGAATATGATGTCCAAACGCTTACATCTCATTTACTTTTTGAGTTATTTTAAAATTATATACACCACGAACAGCGGAATACGCCTAAAGGTAGGCAATTTCCTAAGGGAATTCTACATCCTTAACAGTAATTCGTTAATGTTGCCTATTTGAACATACTTATAAAAGTTTTGACAGCGGAATCGTTTTTGGCGATGCAATTTTAAGTGATAACCGCATTTTCCTTGCTCATATCGCTGCAGAACTTATGTGATACATGAATCTTTGGTAGTGTCATCCTTAACCATTGAAATCATTGTTTCGCAAAACTTGACAAAATTACGCATAAAGTTAACGCAATTTTTGCAAAAAAATCTTAATTTTTAATAGCTCGTAAATATAAGAAAAAGAAGCAACATTCATGGTTTGGAAATGTTTCATCAATAAATGACGATACCAACTTATTACGAGATGAGTCATTCCGATCAATGTTACCCCGCTGAACAATGATACCCCGGATTACGGTATATTTTATTTTTTTTTAATAAACAATCATGCTTATTTTTCTTACTTTTAGTAGAATAAGTTCAAATTAAAATTAATTGACATGCCAAAATCAAATCAAATGCCAACCATAATACGTTTGCGAAGGTTCTTTTTGATCTAAAAAGTTAAAATTTTGGACTTTTGCGCATCACAGATTTTTACCAAGATTTTTGGAGGTTGACTTAAGATAAAAAAGATTTTTTCAACCTAAAACACAGATGAGATTCGAAAAAAATGTGGCAACACTGACTGTAGCAAACATTTATCACCTTGACATTCACATTTCTACAACGACCATCAAAATCCAAAGCAAACCATGACCGCTCAAAACAAAAAAATTTCACGGCTCTTCAAAACTGTAAATCTTCTTCTTTCCGAACGTTTTTTCAAACCCAAAAAGGCAATTATGGATGGTTATCAACCAGTCCGTTTGGTATCCCATTTAATTCGAGTTGGGCCCTGGAAAACGTTCACTACTCAAGGAATCATCAGGCCTAGAGTCCAACGGATTTATTAGAACATTTATAAACTACCGTAATCCGGGGTAACATTGATCATTTTTTTGAAATATTTCTTAAAAATTTTATTTGAAAATGCAAATGTTGCAAGTTTAATATTTTTCAAACAAGTGCTGGCTGAAGCCGACTATGAAAGCCAAATTCTTACAAGTCATTTACTTTTTGAGTTAATTCCAAAATTTAAAACACTTTGAATCGAGGGATACGCCTAAAGGTAGACAAATTCTTAAGAAAATTCAGCATTCTTCATATTAATTTGTGAATTATGCCATCTGAACATATTTATGAAAAGTTTGAGAACGGAATCGTTTTCGGCAATGCCATTTTCAGTAACAATAGCAGCATTTGTGAGACATGATTTATCGTTGATGGTTTCATCCATACCATGATAAAGATTTTTTCCAAAACTTGTAACATTTATACAACTCAATTTTCGCAAAACCTTTAATGTTCATTTGCTAATCAATAGCATGCATTGAATATATTTCATCGATAAATATTGATTCGAACTTTTTACGAGGAGGGTCATTGCGATCAATGTTACCCCGCTGATCCAATGTTACCCCGGATTACGGTACCTAAATGTCTCAATATTAGCGTGGAGTAACAAAGAAAAAAAAAACACGATTTTATTTACATAACTTTGTTAATTAATCGGTGTTGTCGTCACATGCCTTTAACACTCATATTTTCTAAATGAGGTAGTATTCATTGAATACGTAATGCAGAAATATGAAATTAAAAAAATGAATAGAAATGTCTAACGATTTGGACAATACAGTTAAAACTTCTCTAACATTTCAAACAAAACTTACTTAACAAATTTCCCTATTTTTCTATGGTTTTTACAGTGAATTAACAATGAAATGACATTGAAACTTGTTGGCCATGTGAAAATGGCGGAACAGCGTTAGAAAATTGAAGCATTTCTTGTGCAACCTCGGATTTTCAATAAATTATTGAACATTTATCCCATACATCGGTAGAGAGGAATGATATCTACCTGTAAGTGGTGAAATTTTCTAGAATAAGTTGGAATACGTTTGTAGATAACGGGTTAGGTTGTTCCATTCTTTTCACATGTCATTAGGTTCCATTTAAAGCACATGAAAAAAGATTCATGAGGGATCGTAATAGGAAACGGAGGAGAAATATGAATACTGAAGGGCCATTCAATAAACCTGCCAAACAAATTTTATTTTTCATTCCACTCTCTCCCAGTGTGGAACATTTATGTAGATAAAAAAAGAAATAATGATAGCTTTCATGAAGAATATATTTAAAGAAAATTACAAATCAACAACTTTAAACATCAGATCTCATATACTGAGCATAAAAAATACATAACATTTTTGGCTTTGGCTTTAATAGTGTTAATTTTCTATAAAAATGGGCTACGATGAGGTAAAATCCTTGCGCTTCGCTACTTCAACTACATTTAAATAACCTTCGTATAGCAAGCAAGTCGTAAAATAAATGTGAGTAACTTATAGCCATTCTCGCTGAGACCAGCCCACTATTTACACTTGGTCTTTCAAAATGTTTGAAATAATGCTTATTTGCTCCTGTCGAGTAAGTAAAGAAACTGCATTCGGTTGATCAAATTGAAGTACCCCTCGGTAATCATAGTTGGAATTAGGACCCTTTCGATTTTTGACAATTATTGCCTCACTCAATTATAATTTAACGCTTGTCACACTCTGTCTAACCTTCACCACCCCTTGGAGCGTGGCATGATTTGCGTGTTTCGAGCAACTTACTGAAATCTGTGAGATTTTTCTAGAAAATTCGAAAAAATACCAAGTTGTTTTGTCACATTGCTCATCATAACCTCATAATAGTCACACTGAGATTATAAATGCGCCTCGTAATGTAATAGCAATGAAATTTGTATCAGAATTATTTTCTGACTATTCACCTAGTATGCGATATGAGTTTAATTTAAAGCCTCAAAATTTAAGCCTCAAATAAGCTTTTTAGAGTTCCTGGTAATTTTTTAGAAATTTTAGTTTCATACTGCCATAAAATGCACACTTGGTATTCCATTTACTCAATGCCTACTTTGTCGAATGTTACAAATATGCAGTTATGGGCCACGGCGTGTCTGGTAGAACAATATTATCACAAAAAATGGGCATCGCTAAATCTTTCACCACTCGAAAATATAGGGTTTCACGAGTTCCCCAAAAAATAAATCCACCGAGGGATCCCGAACTATTTTTTTCATATTTTAAAGTTTTGTTGTTTAAAGTACATTATTGTTTAATGTAATCATGGTAAAAGGCAGTTTAATTTCATTCAAGCTAGATGATAGCTTAAATTTCAAACGAAAGTTGATAGATCAAAGATATATGAGGTTGCATGATGTAATAGACAAACTGTCCTATGTGATTTTCAGGATTTAATGAGTCATAGGGCACCTTATTCGTGTAATGGAAATCAATTCTAGCATACAACTTTTTTTCTCAGAACACAACCACTTTCTTTAAGGATACAACAACTTTCTTCATCTTTTGTGTGTCTTTCTGTCTAGCATTACTCACCTATTATGACCTATTGTGCTTTTGAGCTTAGTTATTTGGGCACTTGTTCATTTACTGAGAGTTTTATTTAGATATCGTTCATCAATGTGTTTGTAAGACATAAACTCTCGTCCAGTAAAATCGAATCATAATTAATATGAATGAATTCCATAATTCATAACCAATTTTGTGTAGCTTTTCCCTTCAATTACTCATTTCCCTACAGCACTCATTTCCATACTAATTCAGAGTTGAAAAGGATTGAAACGAAATAGAATGTTTGAGCTCCAGTCAACACACTAATAAAAAATTCTGTTTAGTTGATTTTTCATATTTTCTTAATGTAAATGATACTCAAAAAATGCTTGATTTGTTCATTTGGTTGTTAGAAAATAAGAGGCAGGATTTGAATTTTTCAGTCTGCTAAAACTGTATAAGATATCTCGGGGCATGGATCCCAAAAATTGGTAATTCGAACAAATTGTACAGTATAATTTTTCAATTAGAAATATTTTTAATATCCAAAGGATCAGTCAACTTGTTATAGCATGTTTGCATAAATCTAATAAATACTGGAAACATATCCGATGTGATTATGGTATCTTTTATACAATACCAAATTCTTTCAGAAGGAAATGTTCTGTGTATGCCATGTCTCAACAAAATCAAGATCATTCGAAAGTTTTTCATGGAAAGCGTTACTTTCTTTTTTATAAATTGCTTATTGGAAAACAAACGTATTAATGATATTAACAAATTTCAAATTCACTTGACTGAATAATGACGTGATGAGTAAATATTTTTTTTGACAATATTAATTGTTTGAATGGTTTATAAGCAAGTAAGCAGTTTTTAATTCCGGTTTATAGTCTGATGTTCTACACAACTATATTTTTTATATTGTGGCTACCCAAGATACTGAATGTGCCGCAATTTTCAATCCAAGGTTCACATGTTACACATAAACACATAAACCTTGTAAGAGGCCCAAACAGTTGTAGCGGAAAACTGCTGAGGGTCATGGGTCATGGGTCGAGGATATTTTCGTTATTTTTTCTCGTCTTCCCTGGGCATAGAGTATCATCGTACCTGCCACACGATATACACATGCAAAAATGGTCGAAAGGCAAAGATAGCTCTCAGTTGATAACTGTGGAAGTACTCATAAGAACCACTAAGAAGCAGGCTCTGTCACGCCAGAAAGAAGAAGAATATTACATGTAATTATGACCTCAACTTTCTAGGACACCACTATTTTACCACAAATGTGCTATGCCTGAAGGTTCCCAGAATGTCACTTGTGCCGGGTATCACAATGCCATGTTTATTGAGGATTTTTTAGAGTTCGCTACGGGTTAGGATGTAGGGCTTTGAATCATATTTCGTTTCATTCCTTTCGGTTTCCTTCCGCAGGCTCTTGTAGTGTTGATCGGTTCTACTTTTTTCAACCTCGTAATGAACCAATACAGATAGTAGTTTTTGGGTAACCTTTTTTACTAGTACTATTTTTTTGTAACTTTCTGAGGCATCTCTGAAATTTATCACGCGGTCTATGAATGCAATCGCCGAAGGATATCTGGCTTACAACGCAGATAACTCATACCAGCAAAAAAGAAACATGACGATCGCATTCATAGACCGTACTATCAACACATGATTGGATCTTACACACAATATACATATGGATTAATGATTGATTGGCAAAGGAACTCTCAAGTAATAATAACGAAGTGCTCAACAAATTCTAAGCTGAGAAGCATGCTCTATCCTAGCAGAGATGTAATGCCAGACAGAAAACAAGAAGAAAGTAAATGTAACTATGTAACTATGTAAAGGTACAGTTATATGCTCGGATCGATATACTTTTCCAGTATGAATAAGTGTCCAACCAAAGACAAATTAAAGACCTCCATGTCGCTTGCAGTTGCCTAAAAATTTTATGGCTCATAAGGTAATCTAGAATGCCGTGCAATCTGTCAAACTTGGGTGCCTTTTGCACTACCGAGGGAACCAAAATGCAGTACTAGAAGTAGTACCCAATCTGAGCCCGAGTGGGACGGACCTGGTCCAACTGTCGAACCTCCAGCACATCAACTCGAATAAGTCCTATGGCTAATTAAATCCTGAAAATCACATAGGACGGTTTTATCGTTTATAAAATTAGATCTAATATAACTTTATTTAATAAACTTGTTTTTCAAATAGAAGGCTCATCGAGCTAAAGACGAATAAAACACGCAAATGAAAGCTTAAACTCTATATTTTCGAATGGTGAAAGATTTGGCGATGCCTATTTTATGTGATAAACCTTCCCATATACACGCCGTGATGGGCAGTATACCAACTACAAATTTGTGCGAAGCTTGCTAAATTGTTAAACCCACGAATCAATTGAGATAAAACACAAGCAAGGCTCTGAAATATAATTATTTTTGTATATAGAACACTAAGTTACTCTTAGATTCTGTACATTGCTTTGCAAAACGAATTAGAGAACATCCCAAGTAACAATTTTTGTTTTAACATAGATTTGAAAAAAGGCATAAGCGCAACTCGATACTTCAATAGGACCTAACTGACATGAGCGATTTTTCTTCATCTATTCTCATCATACATCTCTTCAACGAGGTGATAAATCAGTAGTAAATAACGTATAAATCTGATTTGACCCACGCTACAAGATGCTGTCAAGAAGTAGTATTATGAGCCCCACAAACCTTTCTAGTTTAGTTCAAAGACCTTTTTTGATTGTGTAAAAAGCGTATTTTTAGAATATAAACTTTAAAAGAAACTTCATCCAGAATGCTAAGAGTCTAATATTTGTTGATTAGTTTTGTTGGAAGAAACCAAATAGAATATAATTCGCACACATTTGTTCAAGATTGATTCATCTTCTTAAATTTCAAGGCGCCAAACGAGAAAATTTCATTTGCCATCGTGATTATGCGTATGAAACTGAATAAATATTCAGTTCATTGCATGAAAACATCATGCTGTCAAAAATTTACCGTGAATATATACAAAAAAACCGAAGAAAAAACTACACCTGCGAAAATATTGTAAAATTATAGTGAATTAATGATTAATCTAATGAGCACATAGTATTGCTTTTCAGGAAATATAGTGATTTGTGTCATTAAATTAATTGCGATGTACATTACTATTAGGTAAAACAGTGTGATTCATCCTATTTCGGGAAAACTGATGAACAAACTTGAGAATTTTTAAAATCATTTCAAACATGGCTACTTTTCTACTACTCAAACATGGCCCTTTCTACTAAATCTAGTCAAATCGCAATGATGGCCAATGATTCATTATGCAACTCAAAACAGTTGCATAATGCAAAGGCGTTGCGTTATGATTTTTTTTCAATTAAAAAACTATTTCGCACGAGGATAAACTGTAAACTTCATTATAAACCCATTAATAATCAATTTGTGTTTATAGTCATCTTGGATGAGAGTGCATTTTTCACATAAATATGCAGTCAAACCATGTTTGTTTTGATTCATATATTCTTGTGCTCTCATCATCACAACAAGTGGATAAAAGTTTCGTGGGTTAAAACACATATAATGATCATGCACTTCAAATGGACCACTTTTCAAATGCATGATTATTATATGTGTTTTCATCCACGAAATTGGATGGAGAAAATATGTTTGAGTGTAGTTCCCAGTGAATGGGTGTCAAAAAGGATGAGGTCGGTGGAATCATCAACGTTGGACGAAAAATGAGAGCGGATGAACTGCGTATGTAAACGAGAGTTTAAAACACGATCCGAAGCAGATGCTGCAAAGGGTCGGATAGAGGACAAATCCGACACGGAAATAGAGGAAAATCGTACCATGCTCCCACTCAAAAAAAAGGCAAAAAGTCCGGAACGAAGTGCCTACTAAATCACTCGAAAAGTTTAAGCCCCGGCTCTCGCTTCAGAATTACCGTTCTTAACTAGATTTTAATATATTTTATGTAATTCTCCTGTCTTATTTTTAACTACAATAAGCTCCTTTTATGACTTAATTGATTGAAATAATCGATCATCTTTTGGATGGTTACAAGAGGGTTTGAATGTGTCTATAAAACTAATAGCACTGAATTAAACACAGATTTCATGACAAAGCTTCAAGAATTCATCAGAACTACTTTTAAAATCACAAAAACTCCAAGTCAATAAATGCTTTTTGAAAACTGTTTCATAATAAGTTTGTTTTATAAATTTTGTTTAAAATAACATTTTTTTTTTCATAAATTCTATAAGCATTTAAATTGTTACTTGAAATGTACTGTTTTAAGCATTAGCATTTTAAGCTTTCTTTATTATAGTGGATCAAAAAATACATACTCTATTCAGAATTTTCATTATTATTTTTGTACAAAAACGTGAGATATAGCTGACATATACGTGAGCATTATGATGATTTGAGCGGCAAACACCTTTAGACGAAGATAGAATTGCTAGCAAAATACAAAATTTTTCATTGCAAGAGATTAAATGTTCAAGCTGGACAAAACGCTATGCTTTTTCAACATTTTCTCAAATTCACTTATATCAAAAAAGGTATATTTGAGCAAACTGCTTTATAAAAATTTTAAAATACACAGCGGAACAAAACCAACATTTTTGTGAGTCTCAAGGATCAAATTATGTTTCTCTAGAAAATTTTCTAAGCAATTTTTAGCACGTTACAATTGTGAGCTACAAGTAATAAAAATTGAACAAAAACTGGTTTTATGATTGTTCAAATGACATTTTAAATATGATTTATCTAACTTTTAAATTCACTAATCTACTGAGCATGCAGAATAGAACTTAAACTTTCATGCAGGATATACAGTATCGGACATATTTCGCATTTTTTATTTTAAAAATTCAGCCTATCTGTAACAAGACGGGGTTGGTGGTCTGATGGCTACCGCTTCTGCTTCATATGCAGAAGGTCATGGGTTCAATCCCAGGCCCGTCCCTTTCCTCGTATTTTGTAGTTGTATATCTCTCACTTGCTTCTATCTTCCATTCTAAATATATCACACTCAAACTATTCGTTCATAGCAAACGCTAGAACCAGAGACGGACAAGAAATCGTTTCCCTAACGCTTCCTACTTCCACGCGCACGCCTTTCTTACGCCTGATATATAGGCAGTCTGCTAACCACAAAAGCAAACCTCTCTGCCATGCCTTTCCCCCAATCCATACACTCCCGCATGAACTGACGTGGATGCAGTGGAATATACGGTCTACGTGGGAGTCAGTTCAATGCATCATCAATTCCTCCCCCTTCCCCTCATTGGTCTGCATTCTGACGTGGCAGGTGCCATTGTTGCCTAAAAATAGAAGATCACCAGCACTTATACACTGAGGATGCCTGTTAGTCCCAAGCAGTCATTCGGTTGGTTCCTTGTGTAAGTGTAGCTGATCTGGCGATACTGGAGTGCATCCACGGGCGGCCAATCAAGCTCAAGCTCAAGCTCAAGCTCAAAATTCAGCCTATCTGTAACTTTTAAACCAATAGTTTTCACACACTTTTTCAATTATTATCAAAAATTTAGTTAATTTGTAGTTCGTCACAGAAAAAATAAGAAAAATTGGTTGAGAAACGGCGGAGCTCTCAGGAGTTGACCATTTTGTATGAGAAAACGGCTTTGGTGCATTTTATATGTCAGATATGTACAATACCTTTCGAGAGTATTAAAACATAACTTTTGAGCATCTATAGTAGAATAAACTTTTTCCAAGTATTCTTCAAACAAAAAAAAAATGTGCATTCTTAGGCAAATTAAGCAAACAAATCGTCAATACAAGCAGTGGAGGAAATGTTCGCATAACGAGTGAAAAGCGGTATTTTGGTGGTGGAGATAAACAAATCTTCCGCAAACTGAAAAAAATAGTATTTTATCCAAAATCCATTTCGTACGTCTAAGGCTATATTCACTCACTAAACGAAACATTTGTACTTGACAGAATCTCGCAATTCAGCAAATTCATGAAATTTTGGTAACACACAAATTTTCCAATTCGTCGATGGACGTTTTCTAAATTTTTTGATTGTCATTTACTATGCTACGATGAATATTGTTTGATATTACGAAACTTTTCGTTTGCTGTGCGTTGTTTTCTGCAACGAAATGGTTTCGCAAACTCATTGAATAGAACATACTGTTTTTCATCCCTGTTGGTTGCGCCACATCAAGACCCGTCCAACTCTACATGCCCCAATGTGTCCAGCGTTGAAGGTAGTATCACGCCACACCTAATGCCTGTCCAGAGGACTGACGCCACACTGATGACAGAGACAGCTAGGTACCGAAAAGCTAGGTGCGAACGAAAACAATAGGAGTATGATGTGCCATTGGTTTACAACTGAGTTTACTGCCTGTGAAAACTATTATAAGAATTTCTAAAAAAATCCACTGAATTCGTCGCTTTAAGCAAATAATCATAGTTAGTTAAATTAGTGCTAATGCCACTGCAGCAACGCTTGCGAAATCTATATGAGTTGAACCATTATTGATCCCAGTATATAGCACATCTCTATGAATGCTAAGTTATTATAATAATCATCCGTTATAACGTCAAACCTCTTGAATTTGAACCTTATCAAATTGTGACCTTGAACGGTAAGATGAATGATAATCGTAGTTCATTCACTTAATTTATAAATTAACAGTTTGACCATTCAGTTTCACAGCCTGTCAATTGTTAAACGTTCGCAATCGATCAAATAATCAGTCCTGTATCACTACTTATCAAAGGTGAGCAATCCATTGTGTAGCTCAATTAAGTTGCAGGCAAAATCTATTCTAAATTTCCCGCAGATAGACTGTTGAGCAGAAACGGATACAACGAAAAATCATAGTTGTGTGGTAGCGAACACTACAGTAAGGCCTAAATTACAAAAATATGTTAGTGGATTCTAATAATGTATCATCCTCCAGGAATTTTGTAATTACCAACCAATAAATTTACAAAATTGACTCCCTACCGCTCAACAATCCCAGCAAGTAGCAAGGTTTGTAAAATATAGGGGAAGGGGTGGTAAAATGAACACCTTAAGGATATCATCTCGTTTCTGATAGAAAAACGAAGAATATGTATAGTTTTATCGCACAAGATCAAAAACAGGGATGTTAGCTAAAGCAGGAACACAAATTCAGACCAAAATAGCTAAGTTTTCACATATATTTATCGCTTGCAAAAAAACCATTGAAATGTTCATTTTACCTGCACTATGTGGGTAAAATGAACAGCTGTTGGTGGTAAAATGAACATCATACAAAAAATGTGAGCAAAAACCAATATTTTTAACAATATTCGCTGTATTCCCGAAAATATATCTATAAATGATGGTAACCCATTCAAAAGAAATGTAAAAGTTTCAGATTTGACATCACATCACAATGATATCCCCACCACTGAAAAACCTCAAGACCTCCGAGCCAAAAGTTACGTCAGCTCCCATTTTCAAACGTGATTTTCTAAAATCTTATTTTTCGTTGATATTTTCACTTCAATTGACCTCCGTATCAATCTGAACACTCGGATATATGCTCTAAATCGTCCATGCGTGATAAAATTCATTGAAATTTGTTTTTTCTCGGAAAAAGGCACGGTGTTCATTTTACCACCCCTGTTCATTTTACCACTACTTCCCCTACGAACCCATTTTACGAATGAATCGTACATTGTGTTCCAATGTTCATTCTCAATACGAAAGAATTATTTGTTTTGATTTGGAGATTGAACATTAAATTGTAAAACGTTTTACTAATATTTCCCAAATAAATAACGCTGCACTGAAAATATATGTTATTTTCAGTGCAGTGTCATATATTGGAGAAAGTGTAGGTTTACATCTAGTTGTTGTCGTATTGAATATTATTTTATATATGTTGTGTTGAACTGTATGATATGGCTTGATGTACGTATTATGCATACATGAATGCTTTTGTATGAGAAGACCATAGTATGTATTAGAGAATCTTAGTTCAAAGCTTTTTTAGTCTGTACGGTTTATGGTCGAGGGCAATTCATAAATTTAGTAAATAAATAAATGAGATTTGCACAAGTTTATAACAAACAATGAATTTTATTTTGAGGAAGTTTAAAAAACTCAATTTGATCTGAGATATACGACTGGAATAGTTTTAACTGCGATACTGTGTTTCTTACAGTCTAAGAAAATCAAAACGAAAATTTTTGTATAAGGTTGGGGTTTTGAACAACAATTATATTTGTCTGAATTTTTGGCTTCCCTTAAAAACTATTGAGTGGGGGTAAGTGCCCCCCAAAGTTGGTACCTATGCAAACGATAAAGACAAACAGAAATACACAAATGGTATCAATGTCAAAGAAAGCTCTATTTAAATAACTATGTATTATTCCATAAATAAAACACTAAGCTTAGAAGTGCACTGCCTATCAAAGGTAGTAATACCTTGAAAAGGAGGAAGACAATCAATGATAATTTACCAAATTAAATTGAAAATAATATCCATTGCTCAACCTAGATGTCCACAAATTGAGACATTTACACGTTGCCAACGTTTCAAATTACAGTCGACTCTCCATAACTTGATACTCTATATTTCGATATATTCTATAGCTCGGTGGATTTTTCAGTCCCTTCAGATTTCCATAACTCGATGCTCTTTTGGTTGATGTCACATGTAGTGTAGATTTATCTCCATAATTCGATTTTTATTCAAAAATCACTCTTTTTCGGTGAAGCATGGACAAATTGCAAGGGCAACATGAAACATATAAAATATAAAAATAATTATCAATGAAATAACATGATTTTTCGAGCATGTCTTCGTTTTTAAAATCATGTTTTTGCCATTTTTTTTTTTCAAATATTCCTTAGCTCACAGAACTGATAATGACATTATTTGAAATGAAGTAAATGTTCTTTTGATTTCGGGATTCTTGTGTCCGTATGTTCTATTACTATATAATGCTATAAGTCAGGGACTATCTGTATACAAGAAAAGAGTCGACTGTATACAGAAATTGAGAAATGTTTGGTAAAACAATGTCAAAAAGCACGTTTTCAATTACAACAACCAATCATACTTTCATGGGTAAGTATACATTGAAAATTAAAACAAATATGGGTGGAACATTGAAACAATGGGTCGAAAAATAGCACAAAAAGGAAATGTTGTCTATTTCATCAATTTAATATTTACAAGCATATTGCGTTTCCACAAGCCTCAACATATATGCAAATTAGGGTAAGTGTTCCCTTAGTTGTAGGTGTTCCTATAGTTGCGGTAGAGCCGTTTTCACTGATTTTATTGCATTAGCCACAGAACCGACACTGCCAATTGACGTATTGGCTTGTTGATACACGGAATAGTTAAAAACAGCATCCAAATTGCTTGAAAACTGATGAAAAATCACTAAACTTGCTAAATTGCTCTTGCTTGTACCAATAGTTGCGGTAAAGTGTTCCTATAGTGGAGGATCCCATAAGAAAACAACGGATACCGCAACTATAGGAACACCAAATTAAAAATATACCGCAACTAAAGGAACAGTGTACCAATAGTGGAGGTATTATTTTTCACTGACATGCCGTGGATTACTACGATGAATCATTTTTCTCGTTAAGTCAATGGTCGTTACTTCCCGTTACAACATCAACATGTGCATTAATTGCGCTTTCTTGAATTAAGGCGGTTAAATAAAGTTCATTCGCGCTTAGTACCTCCACTATCGGTACATCTACCCTAAGCGCTTTTAGGGAATTTAGAACATCAATCACGTATTGTTGGTACTATTTTTTAAGGGGACTTTAATCCATTCGTTCGATTCCATGGATCGAAATACAGTGGTTTTACCCTACTAGCTTCACACTTCTTCAGATGTTAGCAAACATCCGGGCACATCACTCCAACACACTTTCCCTCCCACCAGCGTCATTGCAGCAGGGGAGTCTGGGAATTTTCTTTGCGATGCTTCTTCTGTCGATGAATCTATCACTTCACGTGCCGGACTTTTTCACTCTCAATTTATCCAATTAGGAGGTCACCTTTCAGTCACAAACACGCTTTTCCGCCTCGTTTTTTTTTTCTTCTCCGGAAAAACACAAACGTCCCGATACGAATGTTCCGAGTCTCACGTTGTCGTCGTACGGCTACGGATTCAATTTTCCTTTTCCGAACGAGGGAAAAAAAACCCCGGCTTGGTGTCGTGTCAATTCCTTCTCCAGGACCAGAGGACAACGCTCAGAGCAATTTACGTCTTATTTGGTCGTCCAGTTCGTTACACTGATTAATTCACAGCACTTGATAGTGAGAGCACTTTCCGAGTAAACAGAATCTATCTTCTTGTCGTTCTACTACCGGATACTACTAGTTTGCTTCCAAAAACGCGCCAACGACGACGTCCAATCTACGCTGATTTCATGAATCAACTAAAACGACGAGTTGGTTTTTCGCGAAAAACTGAAACCCTTTGAAAATGGGCTCATCAATCGCAGTGTAGGTAATCAAACAACAACCTCCACCCACCTCTTCAACACCAGCACCATTTGGGGACTAATACTAGCACGCCGCACTACCTGACTACGAATGCTTCAAGCGTAACGTACCGTTTTGTCTCAAATTCCGAACAGACTCATATTCCGAACACTCGGTTTTTGTATGGCGACTTGGTTGAAATGTTTCGCTGAAATATGTCACCAAATAACAAGTAAATGGCAGTCAATTGCAATTCAATTTGAACGTCTCCAATATAATTTATACCGCAGGAGTAGTGATGATTCTCTAGTTTGAGACCAATAGAACAAGCTCAGATTAATTTATTTGCCAAATTATTAATTTGAATACGATTTATTCGTGTTGTTCGGAATTTGAATCAGGGTGTTCGGAATATGAGACAGAACGAACACAGTGTTCGGCATTTGAGTCAAAATGTTGATCCATACTTTTACGTAGAAACAATACTAAAACTAATAAAATCAACATAATTATTGGTACACCCAACAGCTAACAGGTAGACTTTGCGATGAAATTAAAATTTGCACAAATATCAGCTAATTTATGCCAATCAGATGCATTCAAAGTCCCTGTTGGCCTTAAGTGTTCGGAATATGAGTCAAAACGGTATTAAGAACGTTGATCTACAGAAGAGTTCATTCGGTTCAATTTCACCTGTGTGGTGGGTGTTCTCTGAATGAGTTTTCCTCCCTTCCCTCTCGTGCTTACCGGACAACGTGGGCCCACGCTAGTTTGTGTTGTTTAATTCAATTGTTGTCATGGCAGCCGAATGTGTGTTGTGCCCGTAGTTTGGGCACATTGCATACTACAGAACAGAGGTTTAGGTTTACGATATTAGCCAGCAACGAGTTGTTATAATGTATTGGCTTTTGTGTTGATTGTTGCTACATAATCCCAACCGATAAGTATTAATATTAGCGGAAATTAGACCCAAGTAACACCAAAAACATCCTTTCAGATAGCAGATTTTGTCATATAAGAGTTATAATGGTGAAAACCCTAACATCTTGTGTTATATAAATGTTATTAAATAGCTATCGGAAAACAAGTCATCTCAGAACAGTAAATCCAAAACTGACAACCTGACTTGGATCATTGGATGCTCCATTAACGAACATGATAAAATGCATGTTATAATAATGCATTTTAAACGTATTTTTTACGAGATTCAAACATCAATAAACCCATCATCATCGATACATGTTGTGTATCATTTTAATAACATTCGACTATTGAAGATGGGTCAAGAACGCCATATTCAAACCTAGTGGAGAAAAACTGAATGAAATTGGAATGTAACGAAATCGTTCGCGGATGGTTTTCTTAATTCTGTTGCTTTTTATTATAACAAAAAAAAAAAACAATCGGTTTGATAATATAAACATCTAAAAGACTGGAATCAGAGTGTACTGCGAATAGACAAAAGAAAGTTTTTTAGGTGAACAAAAATTCTGTCAACTGCGTCTGCCTCTTCAACATGCATTTTAGACATGTACATCACGAATTTTGATACATTCACTTTGGAAAATATTTATGGAAAATATTTAGCTTAATTATAACACATGAAGTATGTCGTTATATACAATATGACAACATATTTGCTGGTATGTGCAGAAATTTGAATGAATAATTTCTAAATTGTAAGAACCTTTGAAAGAATGTTTTAAAATGAGTACCGTAAAACGGGGTAACTTTGATAATGCGGGTAACTTTGATAGTACGTAACCCACCACATACTAAACGAAATATCATAATTTATGTTAATCAGTTAAGCAAAACGAATGCAAAACTAAAGAACATTAGTATGACACTTCATGTGAGAGCGGTTTTCATTTGAATCAAGAACATTTTAGGTTTTTTATACGAATTTAAAAAATTTACACAATTTTAGCATTTTTGAAACACTTACAAACAATCTGTTCTACGATCACTATTTGATGTAGTTTTGAATAGTTGGCCACTTAGCTTTAATAGCCTAGTTATCATAGAACTTGAATACGGTCTCAAATCTATTAGCGAAAAGCATTTTCACAAACTGGGAACATTTTTGTAATATAAGTCAGAAATTTCCATATAACGTTAAACGCCTAGATGTATGCAATGCCCTACAAATGTTCGTTATTCATTCAATTTTGTTCGAATCATACTCCATTATCAAAGTTACCCCAAAACAGAAAACCAACTTTCGATTATATGAAAAATTATATATCCATTCAAAATAAATCTTTTGCCAATTTATCGACTGTAATCGATAGCTAGGATGCCAGTACTTGTTTTAAAAATATAAATTGTAAATTTTTGAAACAACATGCAAAAATATTCAAGTTTTCTTCGAAAAAACTATCAAAGTTACCCCGTTTTACGGTAATAAGACGCAGTTACCTCGCTAAACGAGACAAGTGGGACCCATCCAGTTTCATGCGCTAATCAGTAAGTCAACCATTACAATAGCAAAATTAATTGATCATAGATTTTTAATCATGAGTACATATTTGATGTATATAAGGAAGCAACCGTAACCGTAAAATACGTAACACGAAATTTTCACTCCCTCTTAAAAAAGTTATGTAATTTGAGATTTAACTTTTTGATGAATATCATTTGTTTGAATGTTTTGGTGCTACTCACTTAGAAAAAGTTTGAGACGTGTAGCCAAAGTTTTGATTACGATGTTTGATTCGCTTGGTCTCACTTACCCCGATTATGAAGATATTTCGGGGTAAGTAAGATTATGGAAATTTTCAAATATAATGAAAATAAAATATCCGTTTATCGTAAGCAGCTTGTAACAATATTTAAAACTGTAGCTTACTGATGGTAATTCGATTCATAATACAATTATTTTTTGCGAGCTAATACAAGACGTGAAACGCTGAATTGACAACTGTTACATGGAGCACATGGTTATGAAAATAACAACTTCTTTTGTACTAAATACATTCCGTATCATTGTATAATCAACTTTCTAGAAGAATATCACTTGAAAAACTTTTCCCAAATGAGCTATGACGGAAGGTTCCACTAACCTTGGAATCTCACTTGCCCTGGGGTACCTTGCAAAATATTATCAAAAATTAAATAATTTGTAAAATTTCAATTTACCAAATGAGTTTGTTCAATCATTTGGTAAAGTTAAATTTTACCATTATTAACATTATTTTGTTTTCTTTTTACTTCATTGCATTCTATAAACTTCATAGGTGTATTCACTTTCTTGATAACAGTGGGAGGACATAGAATAACATGCTTGCTACACGATAAACGAATGCAAACTTGATCAATTGGCAAAGAAATTTCTCAGTTAATAACTGTGGAATCGCTCATAAAAACTGTTGAAGTGCTCATGAAAAAGCTGAGAAGAAGGCTCTGTCTCAGTAGGAGATGAAATGCCAAAAATAAGAAGAATAAGAAGAAGTGTGGTCCAGAAAATAAAATGGCACAGGACCAGCAAATTACACCAGACTTGGAACAGGTTTTGTTACTTTTACTGTTAGTTGTTAAAATAATACAAATTGTATCAAAATTTCCCTTACACTTGACAAGAATAACACAAAATGTGTTATAAGTTAAACAAAGTTATAACTTATCAGTTTTTAGATCGTGCTG
>NW_018736279.1:0-26262 GCF_002204515.2 Aedes aegypti | reverse complement strand
ACTTCTGGACCACGACCCGGACTTGCCGAAACCGATTCCAACAAGCTGTGGACTTATGTTGTGACTAATGTGAGCCATATACGGATCCCTTCGATGCCTTCTTCGTCTTCTGAATCGTTCCCTGAGTCTTCGCCATCGACTTCCTCCTCTGATTCTGCTTCTTACATCCTCATCTGAATTAACTTCCATTCCATCATTCATCACCCTCGATTGCCTCCTCAATTTCCTCATCTTCTGCACCACTCTCATCCTCCTGTTCCTCCTCCTCCTCCTCGCTTTCACTTTCCTCACTCTCAATGGCCTCCTCCCGTTTTCCCGCCCCTTTCCGGCCACGGTTCAACGTCTTTCACCAGCATCTCGAAGTCATCCTCCCGTTCCTCCACTTCATCATCCTCCTCCCCTTCGCTCACCATTTCCCGTTCTCACCGACGCATTCATCTTTGCTCTATACTTCCGCTCGGCTTCCTGCTGCCGTTTGGCGCTTCCATGGCCTCCTTAGCTGCGTTTCCATGTGCCGAGGTTCTTCCGAAAGCGGGACACCGGTGCCTTTTGGGCCTGCTCTCGGCGGCGCTGTTTCTTCATCGCTGCGGAAATGGCTGCTGGCCGGACGGCCACCCTTTTTGCCACGGTGCTGATGCTGAGGTTACGTGGCTTTGTTGGCCTATCGTGGTTCCAGAGCCGGACAATCGCCTGTTACCGGTAGATTGGATCCGATTTTGATTTCGTTCCGAACGAGACAGAAATGAAAACAAAACTGCACGTTGTGTTCAAAACTCACAAAACTGTCATAGGCACGAGGGATGCTCAAAAATTAACGCTTGTAAGTATAATTCTGCTCGAAGGCCTTTTGGCGAGCACAGTGAAAAATATTATGAGATTCTGTCACAATTTAAGCCTAGTATCCACATCCTAAAAGTAGAGCGGTCAAGTACAATTTGTAGCTAAATTACCAAAGTAATTTGACAGCTGATCCAGAATGAGCGAAGTGTCACTTTTACTTGCGGAATAATTGAGCGGCACATTTTTCCGTACGGAATAGTGACAGCTCCATTTGATTGTACAGCAGGCGTTACCATGTTACGAAATCAGCTCTACTTTCAACTGGATACAGCTCAAGTAATTTTGAACAGCTGAAGTATTTTCTGTGACCATTACTTGTCCTATCCTTTTGCACAGTACTTACGAAGGTGGATACCAACCTAAGGCGAAGTAAACCTCATTGAACTAGGGTCCTAAAGCCCTGTCCAATTTAGTGCCAAACACTTCAAGCATAATGGCCAGGTACGCTGATCATAAGTACTGTGCAAAAAGATAGGACAAGAAAACGGTCGAAGGAATGATTCCGCTACCGAAATTACTTGAGCTGTACGCAGCTGAGAGTAGAGCTGATTTCATAACGTCGGTAACGCTGCCTACAAATCAAAGGGAGCTGTCACTTTTCCAACGGAAAAATGTGCCGCTCAATTATTCCGCAAGTAAAAGTGACATTTCGCTCATACTGAATCAGCTGTCAAAATTACTTTGGTAAAAAGGAGAAAATTTTACTGAGCGATTTACGTTTCAGGTCCGTACTTGGCTTAATTCTTCAATCCGACGTATTGCAAAAAAAAAACAAACGAGATTTGCTTTGCATGGCTTGGCAAACGCATAATCTGCATATTGAGCCAACAAAAGTATTCATAAAACCATTTTTTCGATTTTTTGAAAATAAATTTCAATTCTGCCCTAGGGGGTCATGCCACAAATTACGTCACGCTCCAGCGGGGGGGGGGCGGGAGGGGGTCAAGCCAGGCCGTGACAACGCCTTACAAAAAAGTTCGGAGGACTCATACAAAAAAGGTGACAAAGGGGGGGGGGGGTCAGAAAAAGTTGAAATTTAGCGTGACATAATTGGTGCTACCCATCCCCTATGTGCACTTACTCAGCTGTTTTTATAATTTCTCGATTACTTTTTCAAATCGACGTAAGTAACTTTCATATGGTTTTGAGAAAATTAATTCAGAAGAATCACAACCTGTCTTTTTATAAACTGTTTTAAAATTAATCAACTTTTTTAAAAATTTTTCGCCGTGTTACATCGCTTTAAATTTTGCATACATTAAGCTCGCGTTCAAAAACTAGGGAGTTCCTGTTATTTCCCACAAAAAAATATATTACAAAATGATAAGCCGATTTATTCAGTTACTTTCGACGTTTTTCTACCAGTGTTAAAATCGGCTCAAGTAGTGTTTTGTTTTGATTCGTGGTTAAGTCACTTTGTCTCTCCATCAGCCGGGGCGGCGAAAGTAGTGGTTAGGTTGCGAAAGTTGAGGAATCTTACTTTCGTCGTTTTGTAAATCCGGAAATTTAAACGTTTTAAAAGTGAAAAAATCGAGTTGGTTCAGAGCGCAACGTGTAAGAATTTCGTCTGCGAAACACGTAGAATCGATAAAGTAAGTTTGTATACTTTTTTGACTTGAGTCTGTTAGAATAAGTTTTCGAGATTTGGCTACATACACCTATGTTTGTAGAGCGACTCAACTCTCAACATTTTCATGCTAGCACATACACCGTACATATGCTCATAGTAAAGCGACCTACATGCCGAATTCAAAAACATAAAATTTGGAATCAGCAAATTACGTCATACCGTTTCCGAATCACTAACATGTTGGAAACCGAGAAATAGACCCGCATAGCAAAATACCATTTGGCCTTCTATTCCAAACAGTATGATTGTTGTGGTACTTATAGACTTGACAGCTCAAACAATAATAATTCATTTTCAAAAGTCACGGTCTACTAAGACATTTTTCGAGCTACCACATCTCTTTTTCTTCGACGAGTAAGGTGTCGGCCAGGGTAGACGCGTCACGCGAAGCGACGCGAAAAATTGCCTGGGAAGGAATAAACAATTATTAATAATGAAATGTCAAACTCCAAAGGATTTTTCGCGGTCGCTTTCGCGTGACGCGTCTACCCTGGCCGACACCCTAACGCAATCTATGTCATTACCATATTTTATTCGAAATTTTTTTGAAACTTTTTTCCAACTTATGTTTCTGTTTTCCAACTTTGTTTTTTCCAGTTCCTGCCTTCTTCGATGTTTTTTTTTTTCCGTAGTAAGAACGCTTCCTCGTGTACCCCTGTCGCACATTTTTCGGCTTATCCTGTAGGATTTTCCTCAGCCGGCAAGGCGTCTCCCTCCAATGTATCGAGACATTTTTGCTTCCCTTCGATCAGCAATTTTATCTGCCTTTTTAAGGAACTCGCATCCTCTGAGGCGAGAATTGTTTTGTTTTTCTCCGGTCAGATTTCCACCGGCCTTGTGGGCATCTCTATCTTAACAGGCGAAGATATTCTGCTTTCTGCGGTTGGATTTTCATTCCGTCCCGTCGTTAAAGCGACTCCCTCATATATGAGGCGAGCCATTTTGCCTTCTCCGGTCAGATTTTCATCTGCCGTTTGGGTATCTCCCTCTAATAAGCGCGAATATTTTTGCCTTCTTACGGCTGGACTTTCATCCATCCCGTATTTAAGGCGACTCCCTCTTATGAGGCGAGCCATTCTTGCCTTCTCCGGACGGATTTTCACCCACCGTTAAGGCCGCCTCCCTCCTAGGAGGCGAGACTTTTTCGTTTTCCCTCCTGCCTGATCCGATCAGATGCTATCCGTCGGGAATGCAGATACTTTATATTTACCTCTAGTTGCAGGTGCGCGACTCGAAATTTCAACTTATCCGCAGAAGGTTCTTGCTCGTCGCCAATGTGGTACTTATAGACTTGACAGCTCAACAATAATAATTTCATTTTCAAAAGTCACGGTCTACTAAGACATTTTTCGAGCTACCACAATTGTTATAACCGATAATGTAAGTGTATCACAAATAGTCGGGTTTACGTGAACAATAAAGATGTTTGAAGCTTTGAACCGTAAAAGACTATTTGAATAATGAATGTCAAATAGTGACAATAAATTTAAAGTGTATGCAAATTGTAAAATTATTTGGCACTGCAAACTCGTGTGAAATAGTGACAATGTAAGATAACATTCTGAGAAATTGTTCGTCTTTTGTACTTGTGCAAAAAATTTCACAAGTGCATTTTACCATATGTTACCTAATTTTAAACAGTTTGGCAAATTGTTGAACACATTGATTTTCGGGTATGGCACTTCAAAAAAATAAGTACATTGATTGTGTCAGTTACAAACAATTATTTCATCCAATTTTTTATATGACTCGTAAGATTCGTCAAATATTTATGTTTTTTATTAAAAGATACTAACTTCTATTAATGATCGAAAAGATAGAATGATAAAAGGGTATTTAATTGTCTTCGAAATTCATAGCCCTTGTGACGACCAAACCCTCCCGCGATGGAGATGGCCTAATGCAGAAGGTGCCGTTTTATTTCTATCGGGTCCACTGCTGTCAAGTGTTGCGATGTAGGAACAATAGCACGGCCGGATTGATATAAAATCATCATGGAAAACAACTTTTGCAAGTCTTACAGCAACGTGATGAAATTTGATCTCCCTAAAATAATAACAGTTAAATTAATTATTCCTAAATAATTTGCTAAGCCTACTTAATATCTACCTTAATTGAATTACAAAGTGAGTACAAATTAGAATTGTTAATTATAGCTAAGGATCATGCAAATTTATTATTCTAGTAATTGGATAACCCTAACTTGGAAGACAACGATTAGAGGAAGAATTTTGTTGTGAAGATTACTGAAAATTTGTAAGTCCTAATGAATTCATGCACATGCAAATATCACTAACTAAATAAACTTACAGCTAAAGTATTATCCCACAATCACACTTGTTTGGATTGCCTGGGGTTGCTATAAGAGTTTCGGTTGACAACAATTTCTTTTAGAAATTTTCAACGCAAAAATCCCATCTGCGAGATGAGTCTTCCTGGAAGAAAAGGGTGGATCACTCCGAATTGCGTGGCCGTGTGATCGCCCGACAGCAGCGAGGACATGTGGCGTGTGATGTTGCGGGTCTGTCCCTTACAG
The DNA here is from genome assembly GCF_002204515.2 of Aedes aegypti. Taxonomy (NCBI): domain Eukaryota; kingdom Metazoa; phylum Arthropoda; class Insecta; order Diptera; family Culicidae; genus Aedes; species Aedes aegypti. The sequence goes on along the minus strand of NW_018736279.1, from coordinate 21,256 downwards.
CTGCGCGGAAGTTGATGGAAGCTCGCCAACCTTCCGTGGACTGTGGGATCGTGCGGGAATAAACCCAAACACCCGAATCACATTCGAGGGCATTCCGGAAGACTGATCTCTTTCACCCTGAAGTTTAAAAAGCTGGGACAGCTGATGATCGAGATTCCCAAGGATCGAAGTAAGGAAACTAAGAAAACGGTACTGCTAGAGGACGAGGAAACCTACGCTCCTGAAGGAACGATACCCAAAGCGTTGAGCTTGAGCGAGCTGGACCCGAAGAAACTCTTCCTAAAGGAGAGGATTCAACGCCATCTGGAAGAACCGGTCTTTACGGAACTGCAGGCCGAATGTTTCTCGATCTTCAACAACTACCAGGACCTTTATTACCCGTCGAGAACCCTGGAAAACGGGGAATCCCTCCGGTTCGTGTACTGTCTGCATGCGTTGAATCACATCATGAAGTCCACGTCGAAGATCCTGCATCATAACTTGAAGCTGGCCGAAGCTGCCAACAGTAAAAAGCAGAAAAAGAAGGTTAAGAAGGCTATAAGTTCCGCTCAAGAGTATCGGGATCAGGGACTGGTCCGCCCTAAGGTCCTGATTGTGGTGCCCTTCAGAAGTGCTGCCTTGAAGATCGTCGAAACCCTTAAGAAACAATTCGCCGGGGATGAAGCAAAAGCCGTTACGAACTACAATCGCTTCCTAACGGAATACGGTGGGGACACTCTCTACTTCCCGAAGCACAACCCCAAGCCGGAGGACTACGAACGACTGTTCTCCGGCAACACGGACGACAATTTCCGAATCGGCATCTCGTTCAGCAAGAGTTCCATGAAGTTGTACACCAAGTACTACAACTCGGACTTGATCTTGGCTTCTCCGCTAGGTCTTCGAATGACAATCGGAGCGGAAGGCGAAGCCCAGCGAGATTACGATTTCCTGTCGTCGATCGAGCTGCTCATTCTGGACCAGACCGAAATCTGCATGGCGCAGAACTGGGATCACGTGGTCCATTTGATGGACCACCTTCACCTTCAGCCTCAGAGTACCGAACATACAGACTTCTCAAGGGTTCGATACTGGTGCCTCAACGGATGGTCGCGATTTTACCGCCAAACAATTCTGTTGGCCTCTCACGACCTGCCGGAGTTCCGTTCCATCTTCAACAGCAAGTGTGCCAACTACCGAGGGAAAATCCGCACCGCTAACCCCGTCAAATCCGGCTCCATTCGACACGTCGTCGTCCAGGTCCCGCAAACCTTCCACCGCATCGAAGTCACTTCTCTGGATCAATCTTTCGACGCGAAGTTCCAGCACTTCACAACGGTCCTGCTTCCCCAACTGCGATCCATCACGATGGCTCGGTGCCTCCTCTACGTGCCTTCCTACTTCGATTACGTCCGGCTGCGAAACTACTTCAAAAAGGAGGAACTGAGCTTCGTCCAGATCTGCGAGTACTCCAAGGACGCCAAAATAGCCCGAGCCCGGGACATGTTCTTCCATGGGAGCAGTCACTTCATGCTGTACTCCGAGCGGTCCCACTTCTTCCGACGGCCACGAATAAAGGGCATCCGCCATCTGGTGTTCTATCAACTTCCGGCCTATCCGCAGTTCTACGCCGAAATGATTAACCTGATGGCCAACGAGTACCAGAACCGGAAGGATGGGATCGATGCCAGCGCTATGACCGTGACCGTCTTGTATACCAAGTACGATCTGCTGAGACTGTCGGCTATTGTTGGTTCAGAGCAAGCGGCCAAAATTGCCGCCAGCCCGAAGGCCGCACATACTTTTACCACCCACAAGTAGAAATAAATTATAGTAAGGAATGTGATATCAATAAAGTTCACATTTACGGTTACCTTACAGTTATGGATCAAAAAAGGGTCATTTTTTGAAAATTATGATGACGCTATACAGAACTAAAATACCTCTGCAGAATAAAATTTATATCATGAATACGAGTAGTAGGTATCTTTTTAAAGAATTGGTCACTAGTGACTTAAGAGACCATTTTTACTGAAAAAAGACTTAAGGAACCTTTCATCAATAACAAAAGACTTTTAGAGACTTACATTGAAGTAGTGCTACCAGCCCTGCATTGATGATCCATCCCCTTGGTGAGACATTCTGTACTTAATGCAACACTGATCCATATTTGAGTGTTAACCATAACTGTGGAGTAACCGTACAACTTTCCTCTAATAACGCAACCAACGAATAAACTCTTATTCCGCTCAGTACCTCTATTCAAACTTTTTCGACACATCCAGATACTCCCCATCGGGCATTTCGTAGCCCTCGATCGGCGGGGTGGCAACGGGTCCCACTGCCTTGAACGGCACCAGTCCTTCATCGACCTGCACCGCCTTCTGGTACAGTTCTTCCGATTCCAGCCTCAGCTCGTTCAGTGCCTTGGTCTGCGCCGCCAGAACCCGATCGATCAGCTGATAGTCCTGCAGCTTCTGCTCCATCCGGTACTTGGCCCACTGTTTCTCCAGCAGCACCCGACTCTCGGCCACCTCCGGACTTACTTTGATTCCGGTTCTTTTGCGTTGCTTCTGTTCGTCCAGCAGTTCCATCGGAACTTCCAGCTCTTCGACCGGTTTCAGCTGCCGGGCATTCTTCTCCAGGCGCCGGATTTGCTTCTCCAGACGTTTGCGCTTCCGCTCCTCGCGCTGCTTGATGATCTGCGGATCGATTTTCTTTTTTTTCTTCAGCGGTTCCGCGCACAGGATCGGAGTAAAGCGGAAGTTCTGGATTGCGCCGGTGTGGAGCAGGCGACTGGCCAGGAAGGTCTTCGTCAATGAAAAGTGAGTGGCGGGCCTGGGAGAGACAAACCATTTTATTTATTTGTTCATTGTTTCACGAAATAGCTGAAACCTACCTTAAAATTGCACTAAACAGCGACATTCTGATGTTTAATTTCTATATAAAAACACTAGTTTAAGCTTTAATTTTCAATTTTGTCTTTCATAATCAGTGAAACACCATACTTTGGGCGAATAAACACGAATCCAATCCGAAACGTCAAAAAATCGAGCTGCTGCTCGAGAACGGTACAGGCTTTCAGGCCGACCAAGCTCAACCTCGAAACCACACTGAAACAAGCGTTGAAGTAATGAGAATCATGACCAAGTTTTTAAATTTACTTGTGATATGAATAGGGTCCTAAAGCCCTGTCCCAATTTAAGTGCCAAACGCTTAAGTTTAGGCCAAAAACACATGTTTACTCAATTTTCTAATGTTTTTCGTTGGTTTAAGCCTAAAAAACATTTTTTTAGATTTTGTCACATCCTTTGGCCTAAACTCAAATTTTAGGTGTATTTTGTTTTCCGTGTCCCTTACGAAATGTCAGATAGGAACAACCCAGTGGTCGAACTAAAACCCCTGTGGTGTTTTTGTCGACTAAGCGAACGTCAAACATGATCAAAAGTGTCAAGGTTCATTTATGGACCAAATTTTTAAATTAAAGTTTAAACATGATATAGCCATTATTTGAGCGGGAAAAATTGCTAAAGTAGTTACAGTAACATGCTTTTTCGTGTTATTAAATAAAAACAAGATTTCATTAAAAATTTTAGGACCCAATTAAAAGCTTTGTTGAAAATGGTTAAGGAATCAATACGTACATGATTCATGTTTTATGTTGTGTAGCGAAAAATAAATCCGACGGTAAATACACAATTACTCAATCAAAATATGTTAATATTGACTCTCATACTCCTAAGCTATACCACACGGAGACGGAATTCAACTCAATTTTGGGTTGTTTCAACGCAATTCCGTAGTTGAGCCCAATAACTCAATTTTGGATAAATTTCCAAGGTCCCCACTAGGTAGTTTGGCTTTAATTCCATTAGAAAAATATACTCAATTTTGGGGTGATTTAACGCAAAATTGAGTTCTTTCGACCCAAACATAAGAAAAGTTGCATTTACCCAAATTTGGCTTATTGGGCCAAAGTACTCCTATTGGGTAGATGCAGCTCTTATTTTTTATTTTTGACAACATTCGTGTGGGAGAAAGAGAAAACCGAGAGATTTTGGGTTGAAACTATAATCGATATACTTAATTTTGGGTAAAGTAAACTCAAAAATTAGGAAAAAATATTTCTCCGTGCATGTGTCTGATAAAATAAAGTTATACTAAGTCAGTTTTGCCAGCCGGAATACGGAGCCTGGGGTCAACTAGGCGAATAGCGCTTTAGTGTGACATTTAAACTTCTTAAGCTAAGTATGCTGTTCAGCTCAAGAAAATTAAAAATTTCTGCGGGAAGAAATGGTCAAGAAATTTTCTACAGTGAGCCCCATTTGATTTGACATTTCTTCTCAACTGCATACTGCGATTAAAGAAAAATGCTTTTCTTGAGCATTTCTTGCAAGAAATTTCCCACGCATCGAGATAGGCGATTACTTTTCTGTTGAAGTGCATACTTCCCATTAGTTTAGATTTTTTCCAGAGTGTAGATTGTAGTATCCGGAACTATTTAAGCACTCACTTTCGGCTGGTTCCGCCATCGGCCGAACAAGTGCATGCTGGGTACAAACCGTTCGCCACAAATCTTTCGCCAAAGGGCTTACCGTGCACCCCCGCTAATTTGAACGGTACCTCATGCAAACCTGAGAGAGACTCCCCGGATAAAAACGTATCATTCAGTGAATGGAATAAACCATTAATGTACAATATAACGTATTGGATGCAATCAAGGGGCAAGACAGTGTTCAAAGCAGAGTGAATCTGGAGCAGTTCAAAGTAACTCTGAGCAACTCTGAGGAATTTGCGATTCGAAATTCCCACCCTTGAATCATCTTGATTTTGGCAAAGCGGTTCAAAAAAAAGCAGTTAAAGAAAAGAAAAAATGTTGGCGATTCGGCTACATCTACTGTTTGTGATTAATTCATATATAATTACAACGTAAACTTTTAGCTTACATGTAATGGCCAATTAAATAGTACAAAATAGACCAACTTAACGTTGATCGAAATTAAACATACACAACCATGGTCAATTTAAAAAGTGACAGAATTTGATTTGGTCTGATTATGTCTGAGACAAACTGAAGCATTCTGAGCAATCCTGAGTAACTCACGTGTCTTCTGAGGAATACCCGTTTAGAACTTCCCACCATCTTTTATCTTGGGATTAGCTAGACAAATCTGTAACCTGAGCGAATTTGATGATTTCTGAGTAACTCTGTTGAAAAGATTCACTCATGTTGAATCTGTCTTGCCCCTTGCCTTAACATCACGAGGACAAACTAACCCACCCAGCGTTTTGAAAGCAAAATAAAGCCTGCATTTAGCGGAGCTCCAACGAGCGAATCCCCACTGTAATCGCATTCCGTGGATTTGTCTTAGGGCTCATTCACATATTTCATAACGCTGAGTGTCCTGAAAGTGTTACAGCCCATACAAAAGTTTAAATATATTCATAAAAAATGCGACGATGGGTTGGGTGGGTGTTGAAATTTGCCATTTTTGGCGTTATGAAATTTGCGAGCAAACATGCAGAGCACACTTTCAATGATTCATTCCGAATGCTTTCGAATGTGCCCTTTTGAACAAGGGGTGGATCACTTCTGATGCATCTGATAAATCGAAATTATTTCATGCATTCAAATGCATTTAAATGCACACTCAGCAAATTCGTAATTCATGGCATACTCCAATGTTTATCTGTTATCGTTTACTGAATGTCAAACTCATTTTTTCACTAGCTCTAGAAAAGCTGCTACCGATAGGTGAAGCGAAGATGCTATGTTCTGATGCAGGCTGCAGTGAAGAAAACTCCAAAATTTTACGTTTGATTGGTGGCGGAACGTACGCTTCGAAGAAGCCTCTGACCAGCTGGCACTCCACGGATTCATTTTACCATCGGATATTGGAATTTTGGGCAAATCCCAATCCTTTATACTCCAATGACCTTAAAAATTAGTATCCAGTGTGTATGTTAAACCGCGCAGTAACAGGGTACCCAGAAGCGTTTTTTTTTTAGTAAGAGTTGTGGTCTTAAAGATAAGGTCTGTTATTCGACGACTCATACACAATTTAGCCCCTTTGCCTACACTCATGTCCATTGATCTAATCCATTAGCTGTAGTGTTCCGGTGAAGAAATATTATGCTACTAAAGAGACTTTAAGGAGTAGAATATCAACTTCAAGAGCTTGAGTTCTGCGTCACTTTCCTGCCCCAAGATCCCCGACTAACATGAAAGGAAATAAATCGATGTAGATTTCTATTTCCCATTTCTCGGGAAGGAAATTCCGAAGGTTGTGATTAATCATGATAGTTTACAGGAGATTGGAAAGATACGCCTGCAATCAATCATGTTTTCCTCATATTTTTAGATCGTCCTTGAAATATCAGATGTCTACTGTCTCGTAAGTCTATAAACAACTTCAATCAGGTTTGTAATTTAATATATTTTCTAGTTTCAAAGTTATATCAAGATTATCTAAAACGAATAAAATTTGCGATTAGTCTAAGAAAATCAGTGAGTAAAACCATTTTGAAACCTCCACAACAAACAATGACGCGTTGCTACCCAAGGAACAATTGGTAGCTTTTAAGATACTTACGTGCTTAATACAAGCTGCATAGTAGCAACCATTGCTGAACAAATTTTTAGTTGAATCATTAATTGAATATTATTAATTTCCGCTTATAAAAAAGCTGTTATTCCACTTGCAGTTTGTGTTTTGAATAAGAGCTGAATAAACCTCCGAAAATGCAAATATAATAGCTTTTGTTCTACAACACATGATAAGTTTAACAATAGGGTCCTAAAGCCCTGTCCCAATTTTAGTGCCAAACGCTTAAGTTTAGGCCAAAAACACATGTTTACTCAATTTTCTAATGTTTTCCGTTGGTTTAAGCCCAAAAAACATTTTATTAGATTTTGTCACATCCTTTGGCTTAAACTCAAATTTTGGGTGTATTTTGTTTTCCGTGTCCCTTACGAAATGTCAGATAGGAACAACCCCAGTGGTCGAACTAATACCCCTGTGGTGTTTTTGTCGACTTAGCGAACGTCAAACATGATCAAAAGTGTCAAGGTTCATTTATGGACCAAATTTATAAACTATATATAGCCATTATTTGAGCGGGAAAAATTGCTAAGGTAGTTACAGTAACATGGTTTTTCGTGTTATTAAATAAAAACAAGATTTCATTAAAAATTTTAGGACCCAATTGACTGAATAAAAGCTTTTATAGGTTGTAGCCATCATTTTAGTAGAATATTGAACATTTGATTAACAACAAATCGTACAAAAGTTTCAGTGTCTAATACTTAAAATGTTAACCAGCATGATTAGTAAAACTTATAAACAATGTGAATAACAGTATATGAGTATGCTCTTATTGAAGCAAAACGCATTATGTCTTTTTATGATATTTTCAAATGTTTCAAATGTTTTTCAAATCAAATCCAAGACGTGTATGCGATGGATGGATTAACGTATTGGACGTAATGGCGACGTAATGGATCAACGAGGGTAAAGTTCGAATCACATTGAATTAAAAATATCAAAATTTATTTTTTCCAAATGTAGTGATCATCATCTGCGACGTTATTGATATCGGAAAAAGTTACTAATCATAACATTTTTAATGATAATCGAAGTATAAATAATAATTTAACAATAGTTACATGAAAGTGGTTACCCAACTAACAGTCCAGTGTTACAAATAAATGTATATGTTTATAAGTTAATTATTGTTGAATAATGGTGACAGCTGAAAAAATGTCCTACGAAGAGCTGAGAAGATGGTATTTAGATCCAAATTTAAGTCAATGTTCAACATTTTTCATTGAAATGAATAATAGTAGAATCAACACTTATTAAACTTCTCCAAAGAATCTCTGCCGACTTGTCAAGATTGTTTTACTAATGAGTTGAACAAGTCATTTTTCCTTCTATTAAAGAGCCAATATTCCACCAAACAAATATAATTGTGTAAACAGATGTACAGGAGACGAACTAACGTTTTGGTTGCTTCGCACCTCAGCTGTTTCCATGTTTAACATGAACATGATTAAAAGCTGAATAGGTATTTTATAAAATAATAATACAACATAGACTTGACATAGATATATCATCCGCGCAGGTCATCCAAAGAAGTCCAAAATAACGATTACTAAACACATTGTTCAGCAACAAAGAAGCCTTACAAAATAGGTCACACCATAGCCAAATTTTTGAAAAATGGACAAAATATCTAAAAATTGCGCTGTATTCCTAATGTACACGCTTAGATATTATTTCGTTGTTCGGTAATTTTTGTTACCGAAAACGTACTGTAAATAAATATTCAACTGATTTTTCGGTATTCCAAACAAGCTTTACCGAAAAACCGTACACAATTGGGAAAACTCAAAGGATGTTTGTTCGTTTTCACCGAAGTCGTCATTTCATGTACCGAAAAGCTTGTAAATTGTTTAGATCCACCGTAGCCAGTAAAAGTTTACCGTACTTCGGTACGTAGTGCTACAGTGCTTTACCGAACAAATGGTAATTTTAGCTTTTCAGACCGCCATGTTTATTTGAGCAAGCAAGAACTGTGAAAAAGAAAAATACACTGTCGGGCATCGTTCGAGGTAAATAAATCGAATATGTACCTAAATGTAACTGCAAAATTATCTAAATTGTTATTTTTCTAGACTGACCCCATCCAAGACGGAATCGGCACCAGTGTTGTTCACTAGAAGGGGTGAACAACTGCAAACGTCCCGCAAGGAATGTTTCAGAGTGGATAATTATGGCGGTGAATTTGCAGCTTGCTTTAAAATTGACTAACAGTGAAATTAGTCTGAGAAGCACTAACAGTGAAATTATATACAGTTAACTCTCCTTTACTCGATATTCCGTATCTCGATATCGAGTTAGAGAACCATAGTAAAAGTTGGTATTCATGGCTAACTCGATGGTCCCTTGGAACGCAGTTGCTCTGCTTTTGTGTTCTGTAACTCGATACCTCCCTAACTCGATGGTCCCTTCAATATCGAGTAAGGGAGAGATGACTGTAGATAAAAAATTAAATATGTTAAATCAAATAAACGATCTCGGAATAAATAAGATTATGTTATTATCAGAATGAATTACCATCATATTTTTTTTATCATCCTATCCAATTCTGACTGCCTGCAAACATGTACAATGCGTTCGGTAATTAATTTCACAAATCCTTCGGTAATCATTCACGAACGATTTGTAATATTTTGACAGCTGCGTTTTGACTCAAATTACGGATTGTTCGGTTATTCTTAACTTTACCGGAAGCATTACCGAACGATCAGCGGTTTATATTTCGGTAAAAAAATTACCGGAGTCGGTGATATTTTCTAAGTGTGTACAAGAGGTTTATATTGGGCACTGAAAGGCTGATATATGAATTCAAGGATGGCGCAGATGGCAAGGTATACCGCTGACGATGGGAAGGTCTCGAGTTTGAATCCAGTATTCAGGTAATTATTAAAAGTGTGGTTATTAATTCATGGTAAAGGTATATACTGCATTTGATGCAAACAGTGTTAGCTATTTTTAGTAATTTATTTGTTTTCAATCAATTTTGTGGCCGTTGAATAAAAGCTGAGATGAATGCTTATAAAGCGATTTTGAAGTTGTAGAATAAAGTCAATATACAACGACACGCTTTATAACTTCTCCAAATTTGTGTAAACAACGCCTGAACAAAGGCTTCACTTGGAAATAATTAAAATGTGGTTAAACATGCTGAATTAAACTGCAATAATGAAGTTTGTTAAACTAGCGTTGTTAAATCATCAATCCTTATTAAGCTAACTGAAACCTGAATAAACATCATTACAATATATGATTATAGTCACTAAGTGATAAGAAGCTTAATAATTTCGCCAGATTTGCTTGAACAATGTGTGCGTAGCAGCTGCAAAGTAATATAATAAAGCAACTATTCAGTATGTAGTTGTGAAAAATTGCTTAATAAATGATTATAAAATAGGCAAATGTTTCTTGGGTATAGCGCAAAACTATGGCATGGGTCAGGGCTAAGTCGATGAATATGTCGAAAAAAAAATGCATTTAAGGCGAAGTAGGCCGTCATTGAAATTTGTACGCGTCGTTGATGATTGTTGCTAATTCGCCTCATGATTTCGAATCAAAGAAAATCGATTGGTTGTGCACAGACACAACTGAAAAAGTACCAGCATACTTATGCATGCTAGCGCGTACAGTGATATTTGTTCAAGTCTATGTAAACTGTCAAGACTTAGTTTTATCACTTTGAAATTGTAAGCTCAAAAGTCATCATTGTTGCCAAAACGAATGACGGGCTACTTAGCCTTAATGCAAACTGATGCACATTTGTGCACCGAACAAGTGATCCACCCCTTGCATTTGAAACTTCGATGAATGTTTTGTTTCTTGTTCCTTTTTCCGTGTTGGAATTCAGCAGTTCAGCGCAGCTGTCACTCCGCTGCAAAGCAAGCCGCCCGTCACCGCGTCGCTCTTCCAGTACGGCGGCGAATTCAGCGCCAGACAGACGAAAAAAAGATGGCTAGTGTAAGTGATGAAGACATCGCTGTTGCGGAAGAAACAGGTAAATTTCAGTGCAAAATCCAATTAAATCGTGTTAAAAATATCGTCACTTTGTAGCGCATGTGCTATTGATTAGAAATAGTGTAAAAGTTTGCTGAATGGGATGTTTTCTTTCGGGAAAAATGACAAATTTTTGAATCGCTTTTCATCGCGGTGCGGACGACGGCTCTTCCGCCATTAATTTTTGTCGCGTATGCTGTTTTTTTTCTGCTTGATTCGCTTTCTGTTGATTGTTGCTCTTGTTGCTGCCGTTACGGTTTTAGAAAGATTGTGGTTGCGGTGTTTATCAATAAGTTGTAATTTGCTGATTGTGAACATTTTTCGTTTTGCTTGCAGGCCGCAGATCAACTCGTTCCAAACGGGGCAAAACTCCTCAACCGGCTGCTCCGACGCCGACGCGATCGTCACGGCGGAACAGAAAACAGCCGGAACCGGAAGAAGTGCCGGAGGAGAAACTTGCCGCTGAAGAGGTGAGTTGTAATGCTGGGAACACTATGTGGACGGAATGGTGGGCGGCAAGACGACAATTATTTTAGAAATCCTCCCTGAATCCTTTGGGAATTCTTCAGAAATAATTCGGGAATCTATCATAATTCCTTCAAGAATCCTTCGCGAATTATCTCAGGAGTTCTTCCGGGATCCTTTTAGAATTCTTGGTGAATACTCGCAAGATCTCTGTGGAATTCTTCCAAGACCCTTCAGGAATCTTTCCAAGGACCTGTCAAAATACTTCGGAAATCTCTTTACCGAAATACCTTGGGAATCCTTCTAAGATGCTTTCTGAATCTTTCAACAATCCTTCGAAAACCTTCAATTAACCTTCGATTATGATTACAAAATACTTCGGAATCCTACTAGGATCTTATGTAAATTCTTCCGGAACTCTCCGAAAAAACTTCAGGAAGCCTTCGGGAATTCTTTGAAATATAACCAAGATCCTTCGGGAATTCATCCAGAAACCTTCAGGAATTTTTCTAAAATCCTTCAGAAATTCCTAAAAGAAATTGATCATCCTGTGGAGAAGATTTGAAAATTAAATAAAAAACCACTGTCGAGTGTTCGGAATTTGAGGAAAGAAAAGGTAATTAAGAGGACACGGGAGACCGTGTTATTTTCCCTATCTTTTGTTTCGCTCTAACAATTATCATCAAAACTTTGCCGAAGCAAATCTCGAGTTTTAGTAAACCGATGAAGCTGAAAATTTAATCGATTGTGCACCACATATATCAAGCGTTTGCTAGAATAAGGGCGTAAGTCGCATGATCGATTTCTCTTCATCGATCCTCTCTTCTGTGAGTAAAGGTGACATGATGCGGGTTCGTTGGAATTTTTTCACTTCAAACCGATTGGCAGTGATGCAATCTTGCGTCCTGAGGTGAAAAAATGCTGAGAAACTTGCATCTTGTCACCTTTATTCACAGAAGAGAGGATCGATGAAGAGAAATCGATCATGCGACTTACGCCCTAATTCTAGCACACGCTTGATATAGAATATAGTGATACTTGAGATCTGCTTCTTCAAATGGATAGGATGATTATAATGACGTCCCGTGCGGCCTTAAGGCTTACAGTGACTTGAAATGCATCTAAAAGGGCTGAATTAGTTGATATTTGTGTAAGTTTAATTTGTAAATTTTAACTGATAACTATTCTGCCGTGAATCGCAAGTCAGTCCCATCTGCATTTTTGTCGAAATTGAGTTGCGTTCAGTTTTCAACATATTTTCCAATGCTCTTTCAGCTCCACTTTTAAGATAATATGATTTGTTCGGTAAAATTAGGAATAAATAGCAAGTCAAATTGTCCCATAATGAAAAGTAACCGCATATCAGTCCCACTACAGATTTCCACCCCGTGTAACACAAACAAGAACCGCGTTTTGATCATCTCTCGCGTTTAGTATCATAAGGGCGTATCTGCAGTTTTGGCGGGAAATGAGATTTCGTAATATTTGAATTCTATAGGTCCAAAACTATAACCATACCAAAAATTATTACTAAAAACATTCTAGAAATACCATATTTTCAAGAACATAATTTGACGTAACAACAGAACTGCAATGGGAAAAAAGATACGTCAGGCGTAACTTTTTTTTTTTTTTTGAATATTCGTATGGAAAACGAGTTTGGAAACTTCACAGGCCATTTTCTCAATGCCTACTTTATTTACAGATGGGACTGACTTGCGATTCACGGCAGTATTAGGTGTGCTGATGAAATTATTATTTTATTATTAAACTTCAAAGGCACAAATCACGCGAAGAAAGCATCCAACAACAATGAACTTTTTATTTTGGCTTTGTGCATCCGAAGATTAGAAACGTTTGCCAACTATTTCTCCAATGTTGTGCCTTTGAAAACATGAGTAGGGGCACAAGTCGGTTTGACGGCTATCTTTGGATTCCGAGATGTTTCACCTTAACATGAAGATGAATCGAAGCCAAACCCCAAATTTTCAAGAGTACAAATCTGGAGAACAGAACATCCACTCAAGCTGAAAAAAACACCAGCGAATGACCAATCGATCAAGTTTTTAGCTCAAATGAATTTTGGGATTTGGCTTTGATTCATCTTCAACTTCAACAGCTTTAATAACATTTTAGTTAAATGGCAATTGGGTACCATTTTTGGAAATAAGATGACATATATTCGAGAAATATTTAAATTAAATCTCCATACAAAATTGAGTTTTCATAAAGTGAGTTTGTTTGGTTCACGGTAAACGGTACCTTTAATTAGAACAAATGAAAAATTCTGGAAACTATACTGGGGAACAAACGGGAATTCCAAAATGGAAATTTGATGGCCACCCTAGGAATCCTTTTAGGATCCTTCATAATTCCTTCGTGAATCCATCCTCACAGGATCTTTAGGAATTTATTCTCAGATTCATCGAGAAAAGGGTTCAGCTTTCCTGCTAGTGATTTCTATGAAGATTTATTCTAGCATTCTATAGATCTCTTCAGAAAATCTTCTAGCGATTTCTCTAACAATTCTTCCAGCGGAGTTTCAAGGGATGCTTAGTGGATTTTTTTTTCGAATTTTCTCCAGGAAATCCTGGGGCACACAAACGCTTCTACCTCCAGTAATTTACAAGAGACTATCTTAGGACTGCGTCCAGATATTTTTTGACTATTTTTTCCATCGTTTGGAGATCTTCCGAGAAAATCCAAAACATTTCATTTAAGTGTTTTGTTCCAGGCAGGTCTACAAGAATTCCTACATCCCTGGAAAAATTATTTGGGGACATCCTTGGGAAATTTCTCAAAGAATTTCTGGTAGGATTCCTAAAGGTATTCTTAGACACATTGTAGATTGAAATCCTTAGGATCCTGAACGTCAATTTTGTAGGAAATCCTAGAAGATATTGGTTGCCTTTCATAAAATGTTCTTAACGAGAATCCTTGTTTTTTTTAACTCCATTATGGTGAATTTTAACACATTGATATATGGCTAGTTCTTCACATGGCAGTCATTGAAAAAACTATGTTGAAACCATTGAAAAAAAAAATCCTTGAGGACTTTGAAGTTTCTTTGGAATAATCGTTGGAGACATTCCTGATGATATCTTAGAGGTAACTTCTGTGGTTATCCTTAGAAAAAAAAACTCTTGAATGGTATCTAATCGATCGCTTTTTAAGGTCTCTTTTTAGTTCCTGTTTGATGTCTTTTTTTAGACAAGATATGAATTGTATTGAATTACTTTTCATTGAAGGGATTTTCTGTCGTTATCCCCAGCTAGATTAAACAAACAGGACAAGCCTGAAGGGCCCGGCTGAAAAAAAAAACTACAAGAGTGTTGTAATTTAACCTAGGAACACAGAGTTACTACACCGAGTGAGATGTAAAGTTCTAAATTGGCAAAAAGCCACACATCAAAACAACACTAAACTAGGGGTACATTAAGGAGCCACTTCTTATGTGACTAGCGTTATGGAGTGGTCCGACAAGTTTAATACTACTACATAAACAGGCAAGAGTTCTCTAAAGTTCCTGTTTTCAAGACACTCAGTCGCTATCAACCCTGCATCCAGGTTCCTTCCGAAATCCTTCCAGGATCTTTCAGAATGCCTTCAAGAAATCTTCGGGAGATCATTCGGCATCATTCCAGGATTTCAGGATCCTTCCTAATACCTTCAAGAATCTTTCAGAAATCTTGGATCATTTGGAAATACGTTCAGGATGTTTTTTTTTTTGTACTTTGTTCAACAGTTGTGATTTATATGCTATGCTTTTGCAACAAAGATATCTGTCAACACCGAACCAAAATGTATTTCTCAAGAATCTTCTTAAGAACAATACTCAACAGTTTTAGATGCTGTAAAATAAACAAATATACATAGAAACGGTATAATGATGAACGCACTATAACGGTTCGAGTAGACTACAATTTGAAATCGATATATCTCGAAATCCATACAAATTCAAAACCTGGGGTCTTTAGTCTAGTTGTTCTGAGGGTGGAGTGCTATCTAATGGTACCTTATTTAATTCAGAATTTGACCGCTATGTGGCACTAGTGACCCTGAAACTTTTACTTTTGTTTTGGAGATATATAAATTTGGGAAAGTTGTTCAGTAGCTCAAGGGCTAACATTATTTAAACCAATCTCGAAGCCTTATTAAAGATAGCCTTTGAGCTACTGAACAACTTTGCCGAAGACGCCGCCTTTCTAAGTGATCAGGCTCCTGAGATATTTGCAAAACAAAACTTTCATTTACACTAGTCAGGCTTGATAATACTCCTCAACATCATCTAAGTTCTGTGAGCAGTATGCTGCCTTTGCCTCTTTGCGAGGAAGCGAAAAAATGTTAATTATTATCGGATTCTTTCTTTTTGTTCTCTATAATTATTTTTCTTCATGCCTATCTTAAAGAATCCTTCGTGAACCATTTCGAAACACATCGAGAATCTTTATAGCATCTTTTCAGAGTCCTTTGAAAATTCTTTCGAGATTCCTTCCGAAATTTGTCGGGAATTTCTCCAAACACCTTTGAAAATCCTTGCGGAATTCTTCCGCAATCATTGGACAATCTTTCCTGGCTTCCTTCAGAATTCTTCCAAAGTTATCTCGAATCTTCGGTTATCGTTTCGAAATCCTTTGAGAATTCCTCAGGAATCTTACGGGATTTTTTCCGAATATTTAAGAATCTTTCGGGAATCCAGATGACAACAATAAAACAGACTGAATATAATTGTACACTCCTTCACTGCTTTGCCTCGTTTTTCCATTTCTTTGGAAAAAGTACATTTTAGTACAATGCCACTCTTGGCGCAGAACAAACCTTGTAGATAATCATATGGCGCCATATGTGTTGGAATTTTGTCGTTGTCGTCATGCCGTCCACATTGTACCTTGATCTTCAGCGTAGATTGTTTTAATTATGATGATAAACAATGCAATATCAAGAGGGAACGAGGCGTTGTTCCGTTTCCTCCCGAGAGGTCGCGAATTGCTTTCGGGTGAATTGTGCCTCTAAGAAGACATTGCAAGGGCCAACTGATCAAACATAGATAACTTAAATAATCCTTACTTTGCACTTGAATTCGAATCTAATCTAGTCACTTTGTTCCAGGCTGCAGTGGACTCGGACGAACCGGACACCAAACAGGTCATGGAACAGCTGCAGGATCTGATTGTCCCGGTGCTGGAAGGGCAGAACAAGACAGCCGATGAAAACAGTTCTACGAATCTGTTCGAAGAGTTTCAGGTGGACACGAAATCGTCATCGGATAAAGAAGACCCCGGTGGAGCTCCGGAAGAATGTGTCTTCATAGCCAACTTGGCAGCCGAGGAAAATGCCAACAGCCTACCTTCGGTAGTTGACGAGAATTCAGCCTCCCGACCGGCTGCTGCCTCGTCCGTTGAAGAGACACTGGAAGACGTTCCGGTCGCACCGGAACCTCCTTCGCTAGACTTGAACGGTGACAACGACGCCGATGAAGTGACCGGCAGCAGCGACCATGCTCTGGCCGAAAACGTCGCCAATGGTCTCTGCGAGGAAGACGATTCCAAAAACACCGATCTAGACGCGGAAATGGTTTCAGAGGACGAACTTCCGCAACCAGTGCAGCCTCAGGTTCACGACGCCGAAGAAGTATCGGACGATGAGCTGCCAGGGCCCAATCGAGCCGAATTACCACCAGATGCGGAAGTGGTTTCCGAAGACGAGCTACCGAAACCAGAAGTTGAGCTCCCAACTGGCACGGATAATGTTTCGGATGAAGAACTGCCAGCCCCGGAAAAGGCAGAGCTCCCAGAGGACGCCGACAACGTCTCCGATGAAGAGCTACCAGCACCCAAGAAGGCGGAAATTCCTGCAGACGCCGACATTGTTTCGGACGAAGAACTCCCTGCACCGAAGAAAGCAGAAATCCCAGCCGATGCCGACAACGTGTCCGATGAGGAACTACCTGCCCCGAAGAAGGCAGAAATCCCGGAAGACGCCGACAATGTTTCGGACGAAGATCTCCCCCCACCCAAGCAAGCCGAACTCCCCGAAGACACGGAGAACGTCTCGGATTCGGAGCTACCGGTTGCGAAAAAGGCAGACCTTCCGGCCGATACGGACAACGTGTCGGACGAGGAGCTGCCCGATTCGGCCAAAAAGCGCAAACGCAAGGCGTCCGAGCTGGAGGACGGGGAGGGTTCCAACAAGAAGAAGGACCCCGAAGGCGGCAAGGGGGAGAAGCCGTCCAAGGCGGACGCCAAGGAGAAGAAGGAATCATCGGCCAAGCGCAAGCTGGAGAAGGACGACGACAAGGCGGAGAAATCCGGAGAGGCTCCGGAGAAGAAGACCAAAGTGGATGCCCCCGTTGGTAAGTTGATATGAATCATATTTTCAGCATGAAGATTGTTGGATCCTTCGGAAATAGAAGCTATCGGCTATACGATACCTAAAAGTGCAATCGCCACTAAGGTCGTATCAATGCTAGTGCGATCGAGTGGAGCAGCCTCCTCACCAACGCAACAGGTTGCAGTCTGTAAGAAGATACCATCAGCTCATATTGTCGGGAAGGCAGAGTCCATCATCGACCACACTTTCTGCAGCCCGATGCTAGCAAGACACATGAACTGGAGAATGTTGCGAAGAGTATACCGGCAGCGATCCGGTACCGGATTGGGGCAGGTTCCAGCCAGTATCTTGCAAAAGACAGACAGACGATCAAAGGTGGAAAACGGCGGAATTCAAGAAGGACGCTTAGAGTTGAGCACTTCACTTTAAACCTGAGTGCATACGAATTAACGGCAGCACTAACTCGTGCGATGCAACCATGCCGAAAGTTGGGAAACCTGCTAATGCTCGCCGTCCGTCGTCTGGTGGAACTCGAACATTGCCGATTTACGTGGAAGGTGGTTCCGATCCAGAAGGGGGATACAGCGGGGTTGGAACAATGCGGAGAGAGTAACGAATAGTCGTCACGATCCGCACTTAAAAGCGAAATCAAGCTTAGCAAAAAAGCTTGTCTCCAAGATCTTTGCGGTAAAAGGATCAGCCGTGCCACCAGAAAGGTGCCCGGAGAGAATGATAGTCATTGACGGACAGTTTCCACAACACGATACACCTGGAGATCACACCACAGCAGACAGAATCGCAAATCGACCACGTTTTAATGTTGAACGGCACTTCTCCGACATAATAGATGTCAGGATCTATCGTGGCGCTAACATCGACTCCGACCACTATCTGGTGATGGTTAAACTGCGCCAAAAACTCTCCGTCGTTAACAACGTACGGTACCGACGGCCGCCCCTGTATGACCTAGAGCGGCTTAAGCAACCGGCTTAACTGCATACGCGCAGCACCTCGAGGTTGCATTACCGGAAGAGGGTGAGCTGTATGAAGGCCCTCTTGAGGACTGCTTCAGAACAATGAAAGCAGCCATCAACAATGCAGCTGAGATCAACGTCGGGTACATGGGACGGAGTCGACGGAACGATTGGTTCGATGAGAAATGTAAGCGAATTCTAAAGGGGAAGAATACAGGTCATGCTGCAGCAAGGGACCCGGCAGAACGTTATAGACGGAAACGGCAACTCACCTCTGTCGGGAGAAAAAAAAACGTCTTTGGAGAGGACGGAGTACGAGGAGATGGGAACAGCTGTACCTGTCTCAAGAAACACGGTAAGTTCTATCAGAAGCT
This sequence comes from Aedes aegypti, assembly GCF_002204515.2. Taxonomy (NCBI): domain Eukaryota; kingdom Metazoa; phylum Arthropoda; class Insecta; order Diptera; family Culicidae; genus Aedes; species Aedes aegypti. The sequence continues at coordinate 2,542 of NW_018736279.1, read as the reverse complement.
CAACGCATCCCGCAACGGCTTCGTGCCGCGTGCCGAGATGTGCAGGGATAAGGATGCATCCCATGGGAGCATCTTGACGGACGAGCGTGAGGTGATCGAAAGGAGAAAGCAGCATTTCGATGAACACCTGAATGGCGCTGAGAGCACAGGCAATGAAGGTCGGGACAACGGAAGAAATGTCTTCGTCAGTACTGCGGGCGATGGAAACCAACCATCCCTTACTTTGATGGTGGTTCAGGATGCCATTCACCAGCTCAAGAACAATAAAGCTGCTGGTAAGGATAGTATCGGAGCTAAACTCATAAAGATGGGCCCGGAGAGGCTAGCCATTTGCGTGCACCGGCTGATAGTCAGAATCTGGGAAACAGAATAGCTACCGGATTAGTGAAAGGATGCCCTATCTACAAGAAAAGGACGAATCACATAAGGCCGAATCACAGAAGGCCGAAAACACAAAAGGCCGAAACATACAAAAGGCCGAATCACAGAAGGCCGAATCACAAGGCCAAATCGCAGAAGGCCGAATCACAAAAGGCCGAATCACAGAAGGCTGAATCACAGAAGGCCGAATCACAAAAAGTCGAATAACGGAAGGCCGAAATTTTAAAACAAATTTTAGTGAGAGCCACAAACATTCAGCACATTTTTCTACAATATTATGCGCATTTTTACAGTAGGGTAAGGCGGGACAAGATGCACAAGTAACATTGCTTGCTGAACTACATTTTGTCCAGCTAAAATATGGTTATTGTTTTTTGGGTTTGTCAGCTGGTCTATTCTTAGCTTACACACCCAAAAAAATTCTATAATTGGAGCTGTTGTATTTTGTACTACATAAGTGTAGAAACCTCGCGAAAACTGGAAGGTTATACAGTGTCTGTTCGATTTTGGCAACATGCCAAAAAAAATCATGCGGCCTAAATTGAACCGTTCCAAAATTTAACGGTTGTTGTTATTATATCTTTTATCACCGTAACAGTAATTAAATTTACCTATTTTGAATATGTTAAGCCTTAAGAAGGCCCACAGAAACATTGAGATTGACAAGATTTGTGACTGATAATTATTCATTTTTTCATGTACATGGATTTCCGTGTCGCCAAATTGAAGACGAGTCAGAATCGAACGGGCATTGTACGATGAAAAGTATTCTTAGTAAACTTAGTATTCTCATGATCACTCAAACACTTGTTATATCCTATCTCAGCAATCATTCTCCTGCTTGTTTCGTAAAAGACTATGTTGGCATTATTCCGAGCAAACGCTTGCTGTCCGAACTCGCTGTCGCTCGTCGGACCTAAAATTGAAAAACATCCTCTGTTTGCATTATACCGGGCAAACGCCTGGATTTGCTGTTTGCATGACACCGAATAGATGCTATACACACTCTTCGGATATCAGAGACATCGGCGGCCTTCTGCCGCCTCAGTTCCTTTATCCTCAATGTGGCCTCGCCGCATGTAAATTTTGCGCTGTTTACTGACATGACTGCATTTAACAAAGCATGGACTTATTCTTTTTATATCCAAGCTTTATTCTTTAGGTTTGTAACTTTAACTCGGCCTTCTGTGATTCGGTCTTTTGTGATTCGGTCTTCTGTAATTCGGCCTTATGTGATTCGACCTTCTGTGATTCGGCCTTCTGTGATTCGGCCTTTTGTGATTCAGCCTTCTGTGATTCGGCCTTTTGTGGTAGGCTAGAATGTATTCGGCCTTTTGTGATTCGGCCTTCTGTGATTCGGCCTTTTGTGATAATCCCGTGCAAAATTGTGTGAAGGTTTCAGGGGAACATTCCAGTTCGTTAGAATCCCGTCGGGGACTACGTCAAGGTGATGGACTTTCGTGTCTGTTGTTGAATATTGCGCTAGAAGGTGTTATCCGGAGAGCCGGGCTTAATATTCGGGGTATGATTTTTACGTGATCCAGTCAGTTTGTTTGCTTCGCGGATGATATGGACATTGTCGGCTGAACATCATTCATAATACCTTCGGTCTTCTATGGAGCATAGGCATGGTCTATAAGGCGTAGACCATATTTGAAGAAGACCTGCGAGAGCATGGAGTGTTTGACTGAATAGATCGGAATCATTTCTGGGTTCATCATTGAAATCACGGATACAACGATGATGATCTGTATAGATACATATTTACTTGCTGTTGTTTTATCTTCTCTTTTTGTTTTTTTCTTTGCAGAGCCCGAAAAGAAGAAACTGCCTGACTTGGACAAGTATTGGAAGGCAGTAAACGATGATTCCACCGATTTCACTGCCTGGACTTACCTTCTTCAATACGTTGATCAAGAAGTGAGTGAATCTTTTCAATCCGGTTTTTCAATCATTCGTTAACTCAGAACCATCTTACAGAATGGAAAAACATTTCCGAATAGCCGGGGGCCCCCGGCCCGGAGGGGGCCGATTAAAACGGGGGGGGGAACCGGGCCCTTTTTTTTTTCCCCCCCTTGGCCCCCCACTATCCCCGTTAACTTTGTACGGGGGCTTAAAAACTTTGGGTGCGGGGGGGCAAGGTACGCCACTACAGAAACGC
>NW_018736278.1:0-54004 GCF_002204515.2 Aedes aegypti | reverse complement strand
CGACGGCCAAAACCTCTAGTACTCTAGATATGCACTCTAGAAGTTTGGTGTCTTCGACAAAGTGTTTTGGGATAACTTGTACTATATTCTGACACATTCAGATTTGATCTAGATAAGTGAAAACTGATCTAGATCAGTTTTATCTTTTGATAGGAGCGTCCTAGCAAAAAACTTTCTTCTGCAAAGTTGTTCATTGAGGCATTTATGTCATTTCTTCGGAAGACACTTACACTCTATCACTGACGTGGATTACGATATATGACAATTTAGTAAAAATAGTCAAAAATCGATTTTGACCATTTTTTCATAAAAAAAAATTATCAAAACATTTTTTGTCATCAAGTATTAGAAGCTTAACTATAACAAAGTAAATTTACATCATTCACTAGCAAAATTTTCAGATTTTATTATATTTTTGGTAAATACAGTCTAAAAATAGTGTTTTACAAAATCCAGGATAACTCATGAAGCGGCAGATAGCGGCAGCTAATTTTTTGTATACGACTAGCCAAGAACATAAGTTTCATTGTCGCGAAGAAAGAAAAGTGAGGCCACGTGGGGCTTTTTTGTTGTTGTGGTTTGAAAATTTGATGAAAATATGTTAAAAAAATGCTTATATTTGTGAAACTTTTCATGAATTTATATTTTTCAAATGTATTTCTGAAACATATTGTATGTTGACGTAGTGTTTTGTAGAAGTCATCTCTAAACTGGTATTCCAATAAACTTTTAAACGGAATTCAAGATAATTTGTCCCATATGTGTATCTACCTATCTATCTATCTATCCTTTGATTTTTATTAGAGTAATAGTATTGTGTTTAATAAAAGCCATATTATACGATACCAGTTTGGTGATGACTTTTTCAAATCACTTCGTCAACATGCAATATGTTTTAGAAATACATTTGGAAAATATAAATTCATGAAAAGTTTCTCAAATATAAGCATTTTTTAGCATATTTTCATCAAGTTTTCAAACCACCACAACAAAAAAGCCCCACGTGGCCCCACTTTTCTTTCTTCGGGACAATGAAACTTATGTTCTTGACTAGCCGTATACAAAAAATTAGCTGCCGCCATCTGCCGCTTCATGAGTTATCCTGGATTTTGTAAAACACTATTTTTAGACTGTTTTTATCAAAACATAATTAAATCTGAAAATTTTGCTAGTTAATGATGTAAATTTACTTTGTTATAGTTAAGCTTCTGATACTTGATGACAAAATATTTTTTAACATTTTTTTGTATGAAAAAATGGTCAAAATCGATTTTTTGACTTTTTTACTAAAATGTCATATATCGTAATCCACGTCAGTGATAGAGTCAAAAATGCCTCAATGAACAACTTTGCAGAAGAAAGTTTTTTGCTAGGACGCTCCTATCAAAAGATAAAACTGATCTAGATCAGTTTTCACTTATCTAGATCAAATCTGAATGTGTCAAAATATAGTACAAGTTATTCCAAAACACTTTGTCGAAGACACCAAACCTCTAGGGTGCATATCTAGAGTACTAGAGGTTTTGGCCATCGAAAACAGCGATTGTGTGCCCCATTGTGTGCCGGGGATCTCTCCCCCAGCTTATCACTTTTCGTCTACGGAATGATTTCCAAAGAAATCTGGCATCGCTGATTATTTCTAGCGCAAGCAACTACTGCTGTAAATTACGAGAATTGAGCTTCGGGATAGTCTGAACGTCGTAGAATATCCCAGGACATGAAAAGGCATGTGAAGCAGCGTTTTTTTTTTGACATAATAGGTATGTATTACCAAGTACGAACATCAATTGTATTTACAAAAGGCATTTTAAGCTACTTTTATACTAATTATTCTATTTGTCAGACTTCTGCATGTTCAGGATGTTCTAGGTTGCCAAGTAGGACATTTTTTCCTGACAGGGAAGTATATTTGCAAGGACTTTTCCGAAGACAGTAAATTTTATTCATTGGTTCTTTTATACAGCCATTTTCCGACTGCGGTCATAAATGACCGTGCTGGCCCCAAAGGGAAAACTTTGATCATTTTAGCGAGAAAAGTTACTGGAACAAGGGTAGACCTGAAGTTCTGAACTCCAGGGTAAATTGGAGGGCCTGGAATATCACCAACGTTACTTTAAATAGCCAATTGGTCTGTGAGAAGGTTCAGTGAACATGGTAGATTATATAACTTCACTCAGTTTAGAAGGAAATATTACTGGAAAAATAGTAGACCTGAAGTTCTGAAGTCGTGGGGAAATTTTGAAGGATCTGCAATACCTCAATCGTTCCTTGAAACAGCATATTGATCCATGAGAAGGTTCAGTAACATAGTAGATTATATAACTTCACTCAGTTTAGAAAGAAAAATTACTGGAACAAGGGAAGACCTGTTGTTCTGAACTCCAGGGTAATTTGGAGAGCCTGGGATACTCCAAACGTTCCTTGAAATATCTTTTTGATTCGTGAGAAAGCTCAGTGAACATTAAATAACTTCATCGTTTAGTAAGAAAAATTACTAGAACAGTTTTAGATCTGAATTTTTGAACTCCGGGGTAATCTGGGTGGCTCGGAATACCCCAAACGTTCCTTGAAACAGCTATTTGATCCGTGAGAAAATTCAGTGAACATGTTAGATTTTATAACTTCACTCAGTTTAGCGAGATAAATTACTTGAACAAGTGCAGACCTGAAGTTCTGAACTCCAGGGTAATTTGGAGGGCCTGGAATATCCCAAACGTTCCTTGAAAGAGCTTATTGATCCATGAGATGGTTTAGTGAGCATGTTAGATTATATAACTTCACTCAGTTTAGTGAGATAAATTACTGAAACAAATGTAAACCTGAAGTTACGAACACTAGGGTAATTTGGAGGGCCTAGAATACCCCAAACGTTCCTTGAATTAGCCTATTGATCCGTGACAAGGTTCAGTAAACTTGGTAAGTTATATATCTTTACTCAGTTTAGCAAGAAAAAATAATGGAATAAGAGTAGACCTGAAGTTCTGAACTCCAGGGTAATTTGGAGCACCTTTAATATCCCAAACGTTCCTTGTAACAGCCTATTGATGCATGAGAAGGTTTAGCGAACAGGAAAGATTTTATAAATTCACTCAGTTTAGCGAGATAAATTTCTGGAATAAGTGTAGCCCTGAAGTTCTGAACTCCAGGGTAATTTGGAGGGCCCGGAATACTCCAAACGTTCTTTAAAACATCCTATTGATACGTGCGAAAGTTCAGTGAACATGGTAGATTATATAACTTCACCCAGTTTAGCAAGAAATACTACTGGAATAAATGTAGACATGAAATTCAGATTTCCAGGGTAATTTGGAGGGCCTGGAATACCTCAAACGTTCTTGAAGTAGCCTTTTGATCCGTGACAAAGTTCAGTAAACATTGTAGATTATATAACTTCACTCAGTTTAGCGAAAATAACTACTGGAACAAGTGTAGACCTGAAGTTCTGAACTCCAGGGTAATTTGGAGGGCCTGGAATATCCCAAACGTTCCTTGAAATAGCTCTTGAGATTCTCAGAGGTTGGTAGATTCTATTTGAATTTGTAATGTTATTGTTTTTAACCCAAACAATTACTGTTACGGTTGTAGATTTCAAAGAGTGTGCTTCAAGACAGTTTGGACGTCCTAGAACATCCCAGGACATAGCAAAGCAAGTGAAATAGTGTTTTCGTTAAAAAAGTAATTCTGTGTTATCTAGCCTGAACATCATTTATGTTCACAAACAGCATTTCACGCCTCATATGTACTTATAGTTCAATTTTCCAAACATCAGAATGTTCTAGGTTGTCAATTAGGTCATAAAGGCATATACCGTCAAACGGGGCTTCTTTTGACATTATTTCCACATTCTTCAACTTTGAGGATTTGTAGCTCTAAGAATTATGGATGGATTTCGATAATTCTTGCATATATCTTAGTTGTATATGTACGTAACAAATGTGCAAAATATGAAGCAAATCCATCAAGAAATAAAAAAATTGCTTGAATAGCGAAAAATGTGTGTCCTTCAAGATACAAAATGGGGCTACTTTGGACACATTTAGAAAACAATACGATTTGATAATAAAATGATTATTTTCGCATCAATTTTGAACTGATTCTATAGACAGGGTGTCGACTACCTGGAAAAACCTGGAAAGTCAGGGAATGTCAGGGAATTTATTTTTGACCTGGAAAGTCAGGGAAAATCAGAGAATTTCACTTGAGGTCAGGGAAAAAATATCAATACTACAACATCAAACGAGTTTATTGTCTGCAAAGTAATTGATCATGCTAAATCAATACACCTTCAGCATGGCTTTGCTTTGCAGTCGTGGACTCTAACCACTCGACTAAGGAACCTGGATCCAGAAAATTCTCCAGAAATTTTGAGGATGATTCTCAAAGTTCCTCGATTATTTTTAGTAATCCAGAAAATCATTGAAACGCAGAAATTTCAGGAATATCATTTGAAATAATCTTGATAATCTATTGACCAGTGCTGGGAATGGTAATAGTAGTAGGCTTGAATTTCTCGAAAATCACGTGGCTTTCCTAGTACAGTAGTTCAAAAACGTGAATCTCATCAAGTAGCCTATGTTGGGTGCATGAATTTTCTAAAACGTTAGTGTCATTGAAGGCTCTTAATGCGGGAAATGCAGCGGAAAATAGAACATTTTTCTACAGTAATTTTGGGTTGCCCTTAGCAACGGATGTTTTGCAATTTTCAAGGCTTTTTGCCTACAGCAGCGATGGACGTGAGTTTCCCTGGCTTCGCTGACTGTGATTGGCTTTGTTTGGCTACTGTTGAGTGAATTTCAGATTTTTGCCCAGCCCTGCTATTGACAATTTGTGATATTACTTAGAGATACTCGTAGATGAATTCTTAGAAGAGTTCCTCGGAGCATTGCTGATGGTACGACAAGTACAAGAGAAACATTAGAAACCTTTTAATCAGCGCATTGTTCAAGTCTTGAATGCATTCTGTTAGGAATATTTAGATATTTTTTTTCGGGGAGAAAAACTAGGGGTAATTCATATCGAAATCCTAAAATATTAACTGTAACGAAAAAACTGTGAAGAATTATCATTCGAAGAAAAAAAAAATGAAAACAATTTGGAAAAAAATTATGTTATCCTGAAAAATATTTTTATAAGCATTCCTGAAGTAGTTCTAGGAAATCCAATTGCTATTTTTAGAAATATTTAAGACTGAAAGAAATTCTCTAACAATTTTTAGAGAATCTTGGAGATGAGGAGCTTCTGGAGGAAATCTTTCAAGAGTTCATTGAGAAGTATTGAAGGAATATCTCCAACAAAAAAAGTATGGTGGATGATCGTAATAGTGTTGCCTCTTGTATCAAAAAAGTTATAATCAGGAAGGAGTCCAAAATTTTCGTTGATGCCTAAAATTTTAAATTAGGTCTAAGGTAGTTCACTAGCCGAAAACATTTATGTTCATACGGATCTTTAAGATTGAAAAGTAAATAGATTCTCAGTTGTTCAGTTTTATCATATCAACTTGAAAAAACGTTCAAGAATGTCATCTGGCAGGTACAACGTGTCCAGTATATTCTCATACAAATTCGAGATAACGTTATTTCGCGCTTGTCTAACTGACATCGTTGTTGATAATATTTTTTGAAAGGTATTATAATACTGATTCACTACAGGAAATATTTTGGAAATATTTCAATTATAAACTTATTTCATCAACTCAAGACTTTACGAAAAATATTTCCAGCGGCACGCTTATTGGCAGAGCATAATTTCAATCTGCAGTTATCGCACACCTATTCATCAAATTTTATCAATATTTATCTATTCAAAACGCAATATAATTAACTTAAAGTTTCTAAAACTTTTTTGTGAATGCTCTGATCTTTACTTTGTAAACCAGACCAATATGGTCAAAACTTAATTTTAAGTGCTAAACACGACTTCAATGGACATGTCATCACATAACATAGCAATTAATTTTTCTAATTCTTCAAACAAGCTATTCTACGTTAGTATAATACTACCAGATCACAATGAAATACTAAAACATTGGATTATCCTACATTCAGTAAAATTATACCAAAGAAAAGAAAAAGTGTATGAGAATATATTGACCACGGTGTACATATATCTCAATAAAGTAAAAGTTTATTCGTACGACCTATAACATAACGAGAATATGTATCTTCTTGTAAAAATCTTACTTATTTCGGTTCAAATTAATCAACTCAGTGCTCTGGAACTTTTCTGGAAAATTACTGGAAGGTCAGGGAAAGTCAGGGAATTTTATTTTCAAAATTGAGTCGACACCCTGATAGATTAACGTCTATTTTGACGTTGTTGAACGTTTTTCGTTGATAAACATAATTAAGAAAATTGTAAAGCGCGAAAAAATACACATACCTATATAACACTTTTCAGCAAAATATGGGTTTGTAGTGTTTAATTTCTAGTATGAAATTTCAGTTTTACTTTCTTTTAAATAAAACTGTCAGCTACGACTGCTTGATTGTTTAAGTTGACACAATCGAATGATGCAATTACCAAGTACTGCGACGATTAATAAGGTCTGATTAATAATGATTAACATCTGTTATAATTCTGAATGTTATATTAATGATATGTAGAAGGATCTCATCAATTCCTGTAACTAAATGTAATTTTTATTTAAAGTGTAATGCATGAAGCACTAGAATAATGTTTCGCAAGATAGTAGGCAATTCAAATTTTACATTTGTAATTATTTTGGTTCTCAATATTTTTGATATGGTTTAATGGTAGTCTATTTATAGCAGATGAAGAATGAAATTGTTTTGTACTACGGATTCATGTAAAAATGACCTAGAATTATTTTTTCAAGGAATATGGTTTGAGATTACTACCAATACGTAATAAAATATATATATTTGATGAGTATTAACTTTCCTGAATCCTTGGTTAATTTTTTTGTTGTTGTAAAATATAGAAACCAACGCTTTAACATAAAATAAAAGTCGTAAAATTGAGACCTTTGATCAATTATTTTTGTAACACAACAATTTTTAACATAAAATTATCACAAATTTTTATGAAACATGACGATTCGATAGTTTTGTGACGCTCCCAATAACTTTCCACGATATGTGAAAAATTCGAACAATGTTTACATAGCAAATGTTTTGTGCCTTGTGAATATGTGTTCGGAATTTTTAAATATATTTTCCTGTTTATCCTGTTATTGTTGATGTTGTTCCGAAAAATGTTCATGTCTGGTTGAAGAGCATGTTTTGCTCAATAAAAGTGCTGAAGACACAAAATAGCTCAGATTGATATTTATGCTGCAAATAAATCAAAAACACGAATGTTCAAAGTAGCCCCCGGAATCAAAAGTAGCCCCGTTTGACGGTACTTCATATTTTTCTCTGATAAAAGAGTATATTTGGGACAACATTGCCGAAGACAGTACACCCGATTCTGTTTTTGCACGGGGGATGCGTACCGTGCAAAAAAAGTTTTCAGTTCAAAATTTCAAAAACCGTACAAAAAAAGTAACATCAGTTCTCGACGTTTCATGCAAAAATAAGGTTTTGGTGAAAAATTTTGTATGGAAACTTTTTTTGCACGGCCGTGTAAAAAAAATCCGTGCAAAAACAGAATCGGGTGTATATACATTTGTTCATTGGTTCTTCTTTTACAGCCTATTTTGTACTGCGGTCATATATGACCGCGCCGGCCCCAAAGGGTTAATGCAGTTCTCTAAAAAGTCTCTATTAAACACAATAAACTCTAAAGACTCTTTTTCGATAGATTTTTCAAACGCTTGGTTGGTACCAGCCCTGTCATTGAATCACCCATCTATAAAGGGGAACAGGACAGCGACTGCGGAGAGCAGCAGTATGATTAGCTAATTCACATGTACCTACGCATCACAATCTGAGCAAACTGATGCCGAACGCATGGCCACGGGTATTGCAGATAACGCAAATAACAGAATGCTCGTCCGGTAAAACAAACATTGGAATGCTTGGCAGCACACTTCAAGGACCGTTGGGCTCCAAATTTTCGGAGTTTATTTTGCTTACTATACAAAGTAGGCTGTGGATGTATGATTTTCAAGCCGATCCGATCACCGAACGGTCACTTCGATCTGCTTGCGTTGATGTGATCTCGGTACGCACTTCTCGTTGCTGTTGCGATGCAAATGTTTGAACATCACTTTGAAATTTGACCTTTCTGTTCCTAGGTTGAATAAATTCAATCAAATTGCTGCGCAACCCAATCGAGTACCCGACCGAGTTCACTCACAGTTACGAAACTGTATGAGGCAGAGAGTTATGGTCACGACTTTGCGCCCGTTACGCGCGACGTCCGGCACCATAAATCCCTGGGAACGAACAACGATCGCTTTCTTCCGCGCGCTGAAAGATCCTTATCTGTGTCCCGTTTCGAGAGCGGGGTGTAGTGAGAGTAAAGCGTGAACCACTTTGACCGAGAAGCGTGCTCGGGTTCCGAAATCAAAAGAAATACGACCAAAATGTACCGCGCCGAAGCGAAACCGATCAATCAGATCGGGAGACGATATTGATGGTGGTGATCGTGCAATGCGTTGCTGCTATGCAAGTTTGTCAATGCGCTTTGATTCCGCATTTGGTTTTTGTTGTGGCGCAGCAGCGATCGTTATCGTCACCTAGAGAGGAATTGGATACGTAGCTACGACAAACACGTGACTTGTCGAAAAAGTCGCCGATGGAGACAAAAAATGGCACGATGCACGTTCGCGCGGGAGATTCGATTTCAATTGATCACTTGTGCACATGGCGTCCTGATTGCACTTTCGAAACGATGTGACGATTTTCGCATTTTGTTGTTTGTGGCCGGCAAGGTATTTAACTCTAGATTTTGAATCTGTGATTACTTAGGGGGGGGGGGGTTTCCCCCGGTACCGGACACTTAAGCTTGAGCTAGAGCTTGATTGGCCGCCCGTGGTTGATACTCCAGTATCTCCAGATCAGCTGGACTTACACAAGAAACCAACCGAATAACTGCTTGGGACTAACAGGCATCCTCAGTGTGTAAGTGCTGGTGATCTTCTATTTTAGGCGATTATGGCGCCTGTCACGTAAGAATGCAGTCCAATGAGGGAAAGGGGAGGAATTGATGATGCATTAATTGGCTCCACGTAGACGTAACCACTGCGTCTACGCCAGCATGCGGGAGTGTATGGATTGGGGAAAGGCATGGCAGAGAGGTTTGCTCTTTGGTTAGCAGACTGCCTATCAATCAGGCGTAAGGAAAGGCATGCGCGTGGAAGAATGGAAGCGTTAGGGAAACGGTTTCTTGTCCGTCTCTGGTTCTAGCGTTTGCTATGAATGAATAGTTTGAGTGTGATAGATTAAGAATGGAAGATAGAAGCAAGTGAGAGATATACAACTACAAAGTACGAGGAAAAGACGGGCTGGGATTGAACCTATGACCTTCTGCTTATGAAGCAGAAGCGGTAGCCATTAAAAAAAGTTGAGAGTCACAAATGTATGAAAAACGGCATTATTGTTAGATTTTTGCTCTATGAGAAGAATTGTGACTATGCCCAAAATAGAGTCTTCAACCCTAAAACACTTGTAATGGCTAAAAATAGTGAAATGTTGAGAATGCACAATTTCTGCCGTGTTTTTTAAACTGGACCATTGTGCAACATAAAGCTGTTGAAGCTGGGAAGATTTCCTTTTATGTTGCAAATTGAATCCACCATCAACAACATTATGTTGAGAATCTGATGATTTTTTTTTCAAGATTTTTAGTCAAAAAGGAATGGTAATTGCAAATCACTTTTACTCATGGTACAATAGTTTTGAAGTACATACTCAAACTTGAATAACATATGAAAGGTTAGTTTAGTTCGTCTCAGTCCTTAATTACTAGTGAGGCAAAAATTTAAGGCAACATGTCAACTTTTCAACAATTTTCAAACATCTCTTCTTATTCGAAAAGGCATGTATATTTCAAGTATGTGTTATTCTACACAAACATTACTCTCCATAATAGCTTTCTTTTCTTCTAATACATCATCTTGATTGGACCATGATTTCTCAATTTTTCGACTTTGTCCGGGGTGCTTTCCGGTACTAGGGGATCTCCCACTATATTTAAAATTTACGGTTCTCATGCCCTTGTCTGAAATTGTGCCTAGATTTTGATTTTTGGGCTCAGAAAAATTCCCCTAGAAGGAAAACCTAATGGTATTTAATTTAGTCTGAAACTTTTTTCGGATACACGTATTGGACAAAACATTTGCAACTTTTTCGATTTCCATACAAAATGACCAACTTTGATAAGCTATATCTCAGTTGTTTATGGACCGATTTGAATGAAATTTTGGCAGAACATCAGACATAACTTGAATTTTAACATAAATTTTTGAGTATTTTTTTTTTTAATCACAATGCTTTTGAAGCAGTAACGATTTGACTAAAATGAATTTTTTGACGATTTTTTATAATTGACATAACTAAACATATTGAAGGAATAGCTTTATATTATCTTCAGCAAAGTTGTAGATTTTAATGAGATGAACAAGTTTGCTGAAGACAGTTTTTGTGTAGTGCTATCAGATTTTGAGATAAATAGTTTTGAATTTTTCGTTGAAAATTGCACTTTAGTTAAACCGTTATTACTCATGAACTCGTGATTGGAAAAATTATTCAAAAATATATGGTAAAATTCAAGTTAAATTAACCCTCTAATACCCAAATTTTTATTTTCAATCTAAATATCACTTTTCGTTATCTAAAATCGTTCTAAACACGTTTTGGGCAATGATTTATTTTTATTTGCAAATTTATGAATTACTATTTTTGATTTTTATAATATTTATTTTTGAACATCCCTATCCTTTTTCATTTTTTTCTTGAAACCTCTCCTGATTACTGATTTTTGGCAATAATAAAAAATCACATTTTTATGGTACTTTTTAATTTTTTTTTTTTTTTCTGGAGCATATTTTATTTTCCGTGTAACTAACGGAAAAACAGGTTTGAAATCATTTCAATACCATCAGGTTCTTCTTCCATGATAGGTTGATTGTAGAAAAATATTAGAGATACGATTTTTTATATTACACATTAAATTAACCCCAGGCATTTGTAGGTTATATAAGAAAACAATTTTCAAACATTTTTCAAAAAATACAAAAAAGTTTCAAAAGTCATAAAAAACTTCCCTTATATGCGTGTTATTAGCCGAGGTTTAAGCCAAAACTAAAACCATTTTGATTTCCGAGCTACAAAAAAATACACAAAATTGCAAAATGTACCCCGTCTAAAGGCGGGTTGGGTATTATAGGGTTAAAGTTGGCCATTTTGTATGGAAAATCGAAAAAGTTGCAAATGTTTTGTCGAATACTGTATGTGATCGCTTAAAACTGTTAGCTGTTATTATTACTACAACTCACCTCAAGGAACTGCAACTTTTCTTCTAATTAAGGTTCTTTCTAGCATTTCAAAGAGATTTCATCTCAGAGTTGCAAACTTTTTCACCTCATCTGAATTTGCTAGAAAACGTCATCTTGGAGTTTAAAGAGAAGCTAGGGTTCCATGAAACCCTACTTTTACTTTAAACTCCAAGAATTAGCCATCTAACATAATGAATACAGTGAACTCTTCCTTACTCGATATTCTGTATCTCGATATTTCCCCTAAGACGATGTGGTAGTTTAATATGTGACGAAATTTTACTCTTTTTCATGTTTACACTGAAAATAATCGACACGTTGGATCCACATTCAACTTTTTCAACTTTGAATCTGTCGTGTCGAATGGCAAGGTATAATAACGTGTAAATCCTGTGATTCTGCTAAGGATTGGCTTTGGTTCGATAGCAACGTCTTTTGCACATGCTCTTAACGTGTTTTGCAATGATTGTACCCCGTTTGACGTAAAGCCGTTTGGTATAAAGTCGTTTGGTATTAATGGTCGTTTGGCATAATGAGTGATTTAAAATGAATATCGGAATTTTTTGAAGCTTTTACTGAGATCATCAAACAACCAATTCCATAGCAAAAAAAATGGTAGGTATTCCACGAGCGTGGTGTTCGTTCAGAAATTTTCCAAGCCATGTATGTCATAAATTGGTGGTCAAAGATTATAACTAAATAAAACTAGTGACGAGTCTGGCGGAACATCTTTTCACAATAATATTTTTTCAACATCCCAGTATCTTTGAGCTTGATGTGATATACATGTTTGAAAATAGTGAATTGGCAAATAAATGTCGCAAGTTCATAATAAAGGAAACACTCATAGAACATTTCGTTGCGGATCAAGCTGTGTCCCAGTTTGAGACGTAACAGTTGATAAAAATTATCTGCTAAAAGAAGGGAACATTTATTTGCAAATATTATACGAGAGCAGATGATTTCGTTCAAATGTTTAACCCTCTAATACCCGACCCCGCCTTTAGACGGGGTACGCTTTGGAATTTTGTGTATTTTTTCGTAGCTCGGAAATCAACATGATTTTATTTTTGGCTTATACCTTGACTCATACACACGCATATAAGAAAAGTTATTTATGACTTTTGAAACTTTTTTGGTATTTTTAAAAATTGTTTGTTTAATTACATTCTTATATAACCTACAAATGCCTGGTATTCATTTAACGTGTAATATAAAAAAATCGTACTTTTTATATTTTTACGATCAACCTATCACAAAAGAAGAGCCTGGTGGTATTAATATAATTTCAAACCTGTTTTTCCGTACACGGAAAATAAAATACGCTCCGAAAAAAAAATAAAAATTTAATGTTTTTAAAAGCCACCGTAAAAATTTAAATTTTATTATGCCAAAAATCAACAACTAGAAAAGGCTTCAAAAAAAAAAAAAAAAAAATATTTGAAAAATAAAGCTCCAAAGTACAGCCTATGTGTCGAAGAAGGCAAAATTTATTTAATATTGAAATCAACAGTTTTTCTACCTATAATGTTTGAAAGAAGGGTGAATTTGTGCTGAATATACTAAAATCTTCATTGCAAAAATCGTTCCAATAGCGAAACTCAAAAGAAGTATTAATATTAAAAGAAGGTAAATTTCTGGATAAATAATTAAATACTATTGGCAATAGCTTCCTAATATGCTTTAGTTTTATTCAAGAGCATACAGTGGCCCAATTTCATATTCGTACAGGATACTGTTTTCACATCAAGTTAGTAAAAAAACTATTAAATTATGTATTGAGTTTGGAAATACTTTATCCACCTTAAAGGTAAAAGGTGTCATCTATTATTTACAAATCACAAAATGTTTCCATTTACATTCATCTTTGGATCAATGGAAAAGTATTGAAGTTATGTCCAAAATTCACCCAATTCCATATTCGTACACATACCAAAATTCAAAGGTACAACATTCAAAGCTAAATTTAAAAGCTATATTTGATTGCTGAAGGTACTTTAATATGATGTTCAGATGTAGTGAATACTTTTATTTTTTATTGGACAATTTATTAGCGGAGATATATGAAATTTAGGTAAAATTATGAGAAATGCCAGTTTTTCCAATGATTTTTGCTATAAAATCTAATAACTCGAAACATAACGTTCATATTTGTCATTGGATCAAATCTATTAATATATTCGTGAGCTCAGATGCAAATTAGTTGAAATGTATACAGTTTATAGAAATCATAAACAGTTTTTATCCCTTTTGGGTTCAGAAAATTATTGTGCCATAACTTCAAAACTCTTCTAAAATGATATTTTCAATCAATGTAAACCAAATTTTCATTCTAAACAACAGGTAAAGGTTAATTTTGAACTTGTCTGTAAAAATAATTTGAACTACGCACTTCGTTTTACAATAAAATACCCCAAACTACGCTGTACATACCTCAACATAATTGATATTATCGCAATATTCAATTATCTTTCAATTAATATTCAAATTGTATTCAAAATAGCACCCCATTTTGCAATTTATTGGTTTTATAAGAAAAATGCAAAATAAATTGAATGAGCAGAGAGCATTGATATACTTTTACTAGAATATATCCTGTTGTTTTCATCATTTTATTAAAACGTTTGTGTTGTAGTTACCGCAAATAATATTTATTCTATAAATCTCTATAATCATGTTTGGTAAGAAAATGTAAATTAAAAATTCAATTTACGCAATGTTTTGATAGGAACATTAACTATGGCTTATGTATATCCATTTAGGAGCCAAACTGAGAGAAATTGACTAAAATTTTTGGTTTTGGATTTGTTATAAAAGTTAAATTACCTAAGATCTAAAAGTACAAGTTGTCGATATCCACTCCTAGCTGCTCTAGAACTCATTATATTTTTTGAAACTTGTGCAATATTCGCAGTAATCATTCTTAAGGAAGTGATGTTGAAAAAAATGTAAGTTATTGTTCGACTTACCGAATATTTTAGCAAAAAACATGGGAAAAAGTGGTATTTTTCTTAAATTTACTTAAGTTTCAAATATGTCCGCTTATAAATTTTCCAAATGTACTCTACTACATCTGAACAATACAACGAAGAACTTAAGCAATCATCTAGTCCATTAAAAATTAGTTTTGAATGTTGTATATTTCTTTTTTGTTAGGTGTACGAATATGGAATTGGGCCAATTATAGACACAAACTCAATACTTTTCCATTATTCCAAAGATTTAAGCAAATGAGTACAATTTGTCATTGCCAAACAATAGATGACACCTATGACTTCGTTATTGATAAAGTATATTGATGTCCATGCACCATTTAATAGTTTTATATCAACTTGATATGAAAACAGTGCCCCGTACGAAAATGAAATTGAGTCACTGTATGATTGTTGAATAAATTGTCACTGTCAGTGTCAATTGACTTCAAAATAAGCCTGATGTCGTCAGAGGGATTCAATGGAAACGTAAGAATGAATGTCATCTTAAGAAATCCTTGGTTTCAGACTCATTATGCTAAACGACTATTATGCCAAACGACCATTATACCAAATGATCATTATGCTAAACAGATTTATGCCAAACGACTTTATGGCAAATTGGTAGGTCAACGCAAAAACATACCAAATTAAGGTGAAGATGAATCGAAGCCGAACTTCAAATTTTCAAGAGCACGGATCTGGAGAACCAAACATCCGTTTTAGCTGAAAACTTAATCGATTGGTCACCACCAGCGACTAACCAATCGATAAAGTTTTCAGCTTAAACGGATGTTTGGTTCTCCAGATCCGTGCTCTTGAAAATTTGAAGTTTGGCTTCGATTCATCTTCACCTTAAAGAATGAAATACTCAACAAATCACCAAAGGCATGTATTTAGAATTCTTGTTGAAATCATTGTGAACTATTCGATAAGTATCAGAAAAATAAACGAACAACTTGAGTGTACGTGTTAGGATGTAGGAAACAGGAAATAATACATTTTCTCATTACTTAAGTAACATTGTAGTACACATTTTACCCAAAATAACGTCACGTTCAATTCAAGTTTGAACCGAAAGGTCATAAAAAAGTGGATTGAGTTTTTTATAACCTGAGGTTTTTTTTTTGCATCGACGGCGTCTTTCGCCTTGTAAATTTTGTCACGTTCTGATGTACCAGGAATTGGGTTGCCCAAATCGCAGGAGAAATGTTTGCTTCGAAAACCATTAATTCGGATTAAATCCAGCATACCTATTTGAAAACCTCTCTTCCACTCATCGCAAACTAAATTTATCAAGAGCATCGGCTCGGCGCTAATCCACCACGCGATGCATAAGCTCATTCACCGCGCCGCCGTCGTCGTCGTCTTCGGTCATGATTGATGAGCAACAAGCCCTCCGACGATGGGTTGCATTATTCCGGGGCAACAGCCGTGCATAAAATCCATGACGATCAGCACCGTCATCAGCATGATCATCATCCTTCTGATCTAGGCTCTGAGCCGCTGCCGTTGAATACTTCTCAGCTGCCTTTCTTGCGAGATTCAGATATGAAAACAACGACGCCGAATGGCAGCGCACAGTGTTTTATTTTGTCGATTTACAAATCTGTTTGTTCAAATATTTCAACATTGGATATTCTATGTAACTCATTAGTACTATACCAGGGAGTGAGATTTAGAATCATTTTTAAAATTTTATGTTGATTCCTCTGTAGACCTTTTTTTTCGGTAATACAACTTTACTGACTATTGGTACAGCATTACAACATGGCAGGCCTAAAAATTTGTTTGTAGATTTAAAGCTTCTCCTTAAGACAAAGTTTAGATTTTCTGTTAATAAGTGGATAAAGATATTTAACATATTTGTTATATTTGGCTTGAATGCCCTCAATGTGATTTTTGAAAGGTAAATTTTTATCTAGCATGAGTCCTAGATACTTAACTTCATCTGACCAATTTATTGGAACCCCTCTCATCGTGACAACATGTCTACTTGATGGTTTCAAATAAAGAGCTTTTGGTTTATGTAGGCATATGATAAGTTGTGTTTTGAAAGCATTAGAGGAAATCTTCCATTTTTGCAAGTGTGAAGAAAAAATATCCAACCTTTTTTTGTAATCTACCACAGATGACACTCACGCTTCGTCCTTTGGCGGAGAGGCCTCTGTTTTCTGCAAACAAAGATTTTTGACATCCCTTAGGTAACGGTTGAGATGCTATTCATGAAATTAATTATTTAAAACACTGTGCACCGGTGCAGTTTTGCGGTATGATGCTGCACATCTTCGTGACTTGCGGTTCCTTGTTGGTTGATGCTCTCGGCGAAGGTGGCGGCGACCGGCGGTGAGACTGTAGTCTGTGTCTGTCTAGTATGGGCTGGAAGCGACGATTATCGATGCACTTTACATGCATTTTACATGTGTTTTGCATCGCCGCCGCGCGTTCGTCTTCGATCATAGACTGTGCAACGGCGGCAGCGAAGGTGGCGTAATTTTCTTGCGGTCGAGACATAAACCCTCTTCGGTTGCGGTAATAACCGTAACACTTTTGAGGAAAAATAGTTCGATCTCAGGATTATGTGTTTGCGGATACCGTGACGACGGTCTTCTTTCAGTGTAGAAAGCTAGAAGTGGAAGCATGTCAGAAAGATTGACTTTAATTTTGCTTCGTTTTCGTGGGCACTTCTGCACGGAAGAAAAAATGTAGATGTGGATCGAAGTTGACGGCAATTATTCGGTTGATACCTTGTGTGCGAACCGTTGGGATATTTTTGGAAAGCTTGACGTTGAGACGATTGTTCATTCCGGACAGTTAAGATTCACAGCGTACAATGAGTCAAAAATAAGTTCCTGTTGAAGTAAAATATAATTAAAACGCACCGGGAACATATTAAGAAGACCGTAGATTGCCTGTCTTCAGCTAATACCAATCATGGTAGCTTTCCAGATTCGTCTGTCGATCTGTTTGAAACATTCTAGTTTCGAAAACTCGTGACGGGACAGAGATGGACTTTGAATAGAACATGATTGAGCTCTCGACTGCACTCTAGATTGAACACTGAAGTGGACTTTCGGCAGAACTCCGGAATAGTTTGTACTATTGATTGCGGATCGATATGGACTTTAGCCTACATTGTTGTGTCGATCCTAGATTGAGCTATGTACAAGAGTATCAATTGAACTCTGGACTAGACTTTAAACTGTTGTTATCGATTTTCTACATACGCGTCTCTACATTAGATTAAATCTAAAATCTGAACTACGGGCTGACTCTAAATTACACCCTGATGTGCTATCTGGAAGCTGAACAGAAAAGAATCCACTTGATCGGACTCTACATTGAACTAGACTGTGTACTGTAATTTCGACTGGCTTCGGACTTCGTTCTGGACTAACCTCTGGATTGAACGCATTGCAACTTGACTCTTGACTGATCTGAATTGGTTGAAATCTAAATTGGACTGTAGGCTGTAAAACGAAATATACTATGGGTTGAGATGTTCGCGAATACCAAGGTTGGGAAACGATGGACTAGACTCTGAACTGGGCTTAGAATTAGGCTCTATACTGGACTATAGATGTTACTCTGGTCTGCATTTTGGACTGAACTTCATATTGAACTTACGTAAGCATTCTAAACTAGACCTTGAACAATATTTTTAAATGGACTCTGGATTAAACTCTGAATAGAACTTTCGGATAGACTATGAATACAGTCTTTCTGGACTGGGCTATCGATTAGTTAGACTACCGATTGCCTGCCAATCAACTATACTACTCTGAGCTCTGCACTGGACTATCAATTGATCCCTAGGCTAGACTATGGATTGTTTTTTTTTTTACTTAACTATCGATTGGATAGTACAACATACGAAACCCTTGATTATATTATACACTGGACTCTGATATGAACTCGATTTTGGATTGAATTCTGACTGGAACTTTGAACTGGACAAAACCAGGTTTGACTTCAGGCATTGTTCTGGACTGAATTGGAATATAGACTGTGCTAGACTATGGATAGAACTCTGAAATAGACTTTGTTCTGTGCTGAAAATCAAATTGACTCTGGTTCAAAGTATAAACTAGGCTGTCATTTTTTGGCTATCTTACTGAACTTAACTAAACTGTGGGTGGAACCATCGATTATGCGACTCTGAACTGAATATTTTACTAGATTGAGCAGGACTAAACACTGGACTGAGCTCTGAACTAAACTTTGCACTGTTTGGACTGCAATAGGTCCCGTTTTCTTGACTGGATCCTATAATGCATTTTAAAATAGGTCTTAGGGCAACTTCACCGGTGGTCCATTTTTGGTCCAAATTTTTACCTGTCAAAATTAAATGTACCAGAAAAAATCCGCATGCGCATGCACCGGTTATTGTGTTTTTTTCGATCCATTCAAATGTGATCGACAAAAACAAACAAATAGTGGATTGAACCGACTGAATACTGAAGTTTATTGGAAGTTTTTAGACGCAGTCCTCAGAATCCAGTTTATACGGAATCTTGAAAGGTCTTCCATTTGAAGAAACCTCCGGGGGAATGCCTTGAAGGATTTCTGGTGGAACTGCCAGCGGGATTCTAGGAAGAATTTCTGTAAGAACTGCGGAGAAACTCCGGTGGAATTCTGGAAGAAACTCCTGAGGAATTTCCGCTGGAATTCCTAAGGAATCCTTGAAGGAACTCAGAAGGAGTATCCAGATGAACCCCAGAGGAATTTCGACGAATTTCGCGGTGGAACAGTTCCTAGTTGAACTCTGAAGGAATTACCGCCGGAGCTCCAAAGGAATTCTAGGTGGAGCTCCGGAGACTTTTCCGGAAGAACTTTTGAGGAATTTTCGGTGGAGCTCCAGAGGAACTTCTGAGGAATTGAAGGAACTCTGAGGGAATTTCCGGAGGAATTCTTGGAGGAACTCTGGACAAAATCCTATACAAACTCTTAAGCTATTCCTAGAGGAACTTCGGAGGCGTTCCTGGAGGAACTCCAAATGAGTTACTGAAAAAACTCCGGATGAGTTCCTAGAGGAACTCCAGAGGCGTTTCTAGCAGAATACGAAGGAGTTCCCGGTGGAGCTACGGAGGAAATTTCCCGGAATGACCGGATGAAATCCAGAAGAATCGCTGGAAGAATTCAAGAGAAGTTTTTCGAAGAACTCTAGAGGAGTTTCTTGGAGAATTTTCAGTCGAAATCCGGAGGAAGTTCCGAAGATTTAATGGATGAAATCTAGAGAAATTTTTGGAAGAACAAAAAAAATCCAGAAGGAACTTCAGAGATATTCCACGACGAACTCTGAAAGAATCACTGGAGGACGTCTAGAGGAGTTTTCGGAGAAACACTCGAGAAATTTCCTAAGGAACTCTGGAGGATTACATGGAGGAAATGTATAGAATTTTTAGAAGTTACTTCCGCAAAATTCCGGTCCAGAGCATTCCAAAAGAATTACTAGAGGAACTCTGAAGGATTCTTGAAGAAATTCCGAAAAAAAATCCAGGATGAACTATAGAGGAAATCCGAAAAAAATCCCGGTGGAGTTTCAAATGAATTGCTAGAGGAAAACCACGAAGAAAGTCCATGAGGAGCTCTGGAGATTTTTTTAGAAGCTCCAATGGTATTCCTTCAGGGTCTCAAAAGCAATTGCTGAAGAAACTGCGGAATATTTTTTATAGAAACTCCGAAGAAATTCCTGAAAGAACTATGGAGAAAATCCCGGAGGAAATCCCCAGAGCAATTTTTTGGAGGAAATCCCCCGAGGAATTCCTGGAGAAAATTCCCGGAAGAGTTCATGGAGGATACTCCTGGATAAATCCACAAAATTACCGGAGCAAATCCTCGGAGAAAATCCCGAAGAAATTCCTGGAGAAAATTTCCGAAGGAATTTCTGGAGAAAATGGCTGGAAGAATTTCTTAACGAAATCTCCAGAGGAATTCCTGGACAAAATGCTCGAAAAAATCTCCAGATTTTCTTCTTCTTCGTATTACGTCCTCATTGGAACAGAGTCTGCTTCTCAGCATAGTGTTCCTATAAGCGCTACCACAGTTATTAACTGAGAGCTTTCTTTGCCAAAGTTGCCGCATTCGTTTATCGTGTATCAGGTACGATGATACTCTATGCCCAGGGAAATCAGGGATGTGTTCATTACGAAAAGATCGTGAACTGATAGAGATTCGAAACCAGACACCTTCAGCATGACAATAACCAGTCGGCTAAGGAAGGGAATTTCCGGATAAATTTTATGAAAAAATCCACGATAGAATTTCTGCAGCAAATCTCCGCAAGATTTTTTTTTTAATGAAATCCTCAAATGAATTCCTGGAGAAAACCCGTGTAGGAATTTCTCAATGTAATCTCTGCAGGAATCCCTAGGAGAAGCCCCTAAAAGCCCCAGTGGAATTTTTGAAAAAATTCCCCGGGAGTATTACTTGAGCAAATCGCCAGAATAAAAAAGACCTATAGAGGAGTTCCTTAGAGAAATTCCTGAAAGAAATCTCCGAAGGAATTCCTGGATGAAGTTCCGGAGAAAATGGTAAAAAACTTCGGATAAATTCTCTGAAAACAAAAAAAAAAACCCTGAGGGATCACTCCCTCAGAATCTCCATTGAAAATCCCCGGTGTAGTTCTTGAAATTCTCGGAGGAACTCTTGGCGAAATTTCTGGACGAAATCCCCGGAGGAAACCCTGAAGAAATGCGTGGATTGAATTTCTGGAGAAATTCCTAGTTCAAAAATTCCTGGAGGAAATCTCCTTATCTCTAAAAAAAAAAAAAATCCGATGGAATTCCTGGAGAAAAGACACTGAAGAATTTCTTATTGAATTTCTAGGCTGAAAGTAATCCAAAGAGGAACTAATGGAGTAAATCTCCGGAGAAATTCCTGGTGCAGGTCCCTAGAGAAATTCCTGGAGGTAATCTCCGGAGAAAGCCTCTGAAAATCTCTGAAGGAATTTCGTAATGAAATACCCGGAGAAATTCCTGGACCAAATCCCCAGAGGAATTGCTATTGGAAAGCACCTGAGGAATTCCTGGAGAAAATCCTCGGAGGATTGCCTAGAGAACATATGGCCAGATGAGTTTCTGGAGGAAATTCTACGATGAATTTCTATTGAAAATCTCCTGAGGAATGAAACTTCGATCTGTTTAGTGGAATACCTATAAGTAAATGAAAAACCTAATTTAGTACCATACTATTTAATTTAACTAGTTTTTGTATCCTTTGAAACTATCAAAGGATACAAAAACAAATGGAATTAAATAGTATAGTACTAAATTCGGTTTTTCATTTACTCCCCGGAGGAGTTCTTGGGGACATCCCCGGAAGAATCTTTGAAATCTATGGAGCAATCCCTGAAAGAAATGCTCGAATGAACTCCTGGAGGAAATCTCTTGAGAAATTCTTTGTGCAAATTCCCAGATAAATTTCTTCTGATTAATACTTTGAAAAAACTCCTAAGAAATTTCTGAAGAAAAATCCCAACAGGAAATTTTCAATAAAAAAAATCTTGAATGAAATTCTCGGAAAAAAAACTTGGAAAAATAGAAAAAAAGAAGAAATTCCTTGAGGAAATTCTCGGAGAAATTCTTGGTATAAATCCCCGGATGAATTTCTGAAGAAAATCCCTGGAGGAATTTCTGGAGCTAATCCACAGATAAATTGATGAAGGAAATCTTCGGAGCAGTTTATGGAGAACGTCCCCTGTGGTGCTACTGAAAGAAATCCCCGAAAGAATTTCTGGACGCAATCCCCAAAGGAATGCCTGGAGGAAATCCCCGGAGAAATTCCTGGTGCAAATCTGCAGAGAAATTCTCGGATAAATTCTCGTAAAAAAACCCCGAAGTAATTTCATGAGAAAATGGCTGGAGGAATTTCATAATGAAATCCCCGGAGTAATTCTTAGAAGAAATTCCGAAGAAATTCCTGTAGGAAATCCAAGGAGAAAACCCAAGAAGGAATTCCTGGTGGAAATCCTGTTAGACACATCAGAGAAACTTCGGTATTAAGACAATTTACACCGCCTTCATCACATAGGCTGCACAGACTGAACGATCACTAACAGTAGGTAACGGACGACACGAAACACCCAGTAGCCTGGCGATGAATTTTTCGTTTGACGAAAAGTTTTCACCGTCTGGAGCGGGAATCGAACCCACACCCCGTGGCACAAAATGCCTAGACGATTGACGCCGCTAACCGCAAGGCCACGAAGCCCACAATTCCTGGGAAAACTTCTGGAGATTTCTGTAGGAGGATTTCGTAGAATCTTGAATGGAATTTGAGCTTGACTGCATATTTGATTCTGTACTGGGCATGTCAGGAATCATGACGGGAGTCCGCTTTAAATTTGACTATAAACTATATAATAACCTATACGTATACTAAAGTTTGAGTTCGATCTAGAAATGAACTCTGGCGTGATTGTGGATTACTTATCAAAAAAGCTATGACCCTAGACTGCATTATGAACTCGACTGAACCCTGGACAGCACTCTAGATCGGACACTGCACTGGAATCTGATTTCGACTGTCAATCGAACTCTGAACAGGATTTTGGATTGAACCAAGGACTGGATTCTGAGCAGAGCTCCTAACTATTCTGGACTGAACTTTAGGGGGAAGCGTTTCTAAGGCTACACGCTATAGCTGAACCAACAAATCATAAAAATCGAATGTACATAGGATTTTTTAGCTAGACATCAGTTTTTAAGCCCATACAAAAATGATCCTGTAGGCGAATTCCGCGTATTGTCTCCGAAAAAAAATTCTTGCTGGTGAGTTACGGAAGAAAATTTTATCTTTTCGAAAAAAAAATTGCTCCGGAAAACACCTACTACACTCTAGAATACATGATGCATCGGGTTTAACGTTCGAGGATCCGTCATAGTATTCATCGAAACTTCAAAAGCATTTTTCTTTTCAAAACTGAAAAGAATTCAATGAAAATGTGTTCACTGTGTTACGATTAGATAATTTAATAGACTGAATGCATTTTCATGTAAATTCATTCATAAACGAAAAAAAACTGCTTCTGAAAATTATCAAATCAATTACGGATCCTGCCCCTGTCTATGCACTGGATCCTGGATTGAATTTTGAACTAGGCGCTCGGCTGGCCTTCAGACTACTATGGTCAGGTCAACGAGGGAAAGAGCAGAGCATAAATTTTGCATTTCCTCGCCAACTGCGTCTGCGTGATTTCATCGGGATTTCTTAGTTGTCGAAGAGTAAGGACGTTAAGGCATTGGTTCAATTTGGTTAGCAGGAAGCCTAAGTATCATTCGTTCTGCTATGATGAATAGTAATTTATAATTGGAATCTATTGAGCTGTAAACAATATTATCAATGAAGCTTTTCTCTACATTTTTTTCCTTTTTTAAATGAACAACTCCTCTACTAAATAGTTATCAGCCTTCAGATAATATACCAACTTTTTCGCGCAGTAGATACATCATGACAGCAAAAAAAATGACAATCGAGAGTGGAAATTCCGCAGACGGGTACTTTCTTTATCATCACCCAGCAGTCTTAACATTACTCAGACTCAGGGCTTCGTTCTCGCTCCGATAGGCAGTAAATCGCGCATCACCTGCCACTAGGAGGACGATCATTACTCTGGTCGGTTATTATCAGCCGAGCTCTCGTAGGTGCCCAGTCTCTTCTGAACGTTCACGCTTAAACGAAGTTACACAAAATTGAGTACGATTCGCACAAAATCTCTTGGACCAATACATCGTGTGTGTAATTTTGACACATTCTGAAATATTGCTTATGGGCCATAAAGAAGCTTGGGATTTCCCAATACTACGTATCTGTGGAAAATATTAAGCATAAATAACACACTCAATGTGTTGGTCCAGAAGAGCCCGATTTTGTGTAACTTTGTTTTAGAGAGGTAAAGTACATACCGAACTTGCCGCCAACTATCCCTCGGAGTAAGTGGCGGGTGGTGAGAAACGACAGATCGATTCGTCACGGTGCGTGCCTACGTAATTCACTTGGCGGCTTCGTCGAATCGACGCGACGACTGGTATCAAACGAAAGGAAAAGTTTTACGAGCATCTGATCTTTACCACCACACCGCTCTCTGTTATTGCACACGAAGAAGGTGGGAATGAGGGGGTATAAGATCGTGCCGCCACCGCTCGCTCTGTTCGGAGTGTAAAATCTAGTTAATCGCTACCGTGCGATGATGAGATGTCCAACCGAAGTGGCGTGACGATTTACGATGCGGTTTTTATTTCAGTGTGTAGGCTGTCTTCTACCAATAGAGCAAAATGCTCGGCTGTCTCTTCTTCGCGGGGAAATGATCGCAATGTTCGCGGTATCGTTCGCCGCGCATCGCGTTGCACCGTTGTCTCAGTGGCTTTTTTCATCCAGCCCAGCCACAGGGGTACCTACTGGACTGTGTAGTAAATCGAAAAAAAAATTGTTCTTCACTCCCATAAGGTCCTATAGACTGAATACTTATGGCAAAGAAAAAGAAAAAAAAATAAAACAAGTGATTTCCGCAGTTCTGTGTATTGTCTTCGGAAACCAAAATCAGGAGAAAGTTCAAAAAATTCGAAATCCTCGAAACAGACTATATTTAGCTTTTCAGGTATTGTACGCACCTGGCTGTTCAACCTTCCTTGGCTCCGATAGCGTATACGATGCAGCGGGCAGTCAGGTCCGACATCGACCGTAGGAGTATGGGGATCCGAATTAGGAGATCGTGATCAGATCTAGAACCAACTTCCTGAGCTCTTTATCCAAATATCCGGCCGAAACAATGATGCATGCACTTTTTCTAGTCTCGCATTAAAACGCTTTCACTTATGCAAAAACTAGTTAACACAAAACTACACATTTTATTAAGGACAAAAACAACTATATTGGCTACACTTATATCTATATTTAATCTTATGAACTAAACGAATTAAAATTCCGCGTGGGCTCGGTGCCCAAGTGATCCTGCCGGCCACCCAAAATCGACTGGTTTC
Source organism: Aedes aegypti (assembly GCF_002204515.2). Taxonomy (NCBI): domain Eukaryota; kingdom Metazoa; phylum Arthropoda; class Insecta; order Diptera; family Culicidae; genus Aedes; species Aedes aegypti. The sequence continues at coordinate 28,652 of NW_018736278.1, read as the reverse complement.
TTCACTCAAAATAGATAGGTAGATCTGCCTGCAAAATGAGTGAGGATCTCACTCTCTTATCGCCGTTATCCGATCGGCTATCGATCTATCGAGTAATAGTGATAGTGCTGTGGTCCTACATCCAGACGATGGCAATATCTCTGGCGCTGGAAGCCTATTGTTTCCGACCACGGTAGCGAGATCAATAAACTTATTGTTGTGGTAATTATATAATATCTGCCGACTTGCGCTAGCCATTGCACCAGTAGTGTAGCGAGGGATGAGTAGGTTTTGTTGGTCGTAGACATCCTCACCCACCCAGAAATGTCGTATTTCTGAAAAGAGAAAAGAAACAGGAATATCCTCTTCGACAGGGTGGGGAAATGGAACGGAAATCACATTTGGTTGCTGGATGATGTGGCTTCGGAACCAGGTTCGTCGTTACAATCCGGTATTGGTAGAATGCACAGTTTTTCAACCGGACGTGTTAGCACACCTGAAGACGTCTTTATGGTAACGACTCGAACCACATTGTCGTCACCTGGATGTAGTTCTTGTATGCGTCCCATCCTCCAACGCATCGGAGGAACCTTGTCGTCCTGGATAACGACCAACTTGCCGATTTCTACCTGGACCGGCGGTTTCCAGCGTTTAGTCCTGGCTTGAAGTAGGCATAAATACTCCCGACGCCACCGTCGCCAGAAATCTTGGAGCTTTCGTTGGATCAGTTGGTACTTATTAAGCCGGTTGAGTGGGATAGCTTCAAGGTTGGGATCCGGCAATGCTTGGAGGGACGTGCCGACAAGGAAATGTGAGGGAGTCAACGGCTCCAGGTCTTCAGGGTCCTCCGACATGGGCGTGAGAGGGCGAGAATTCAAGCACCCTTCAACTTGGACGAGTAGTGTGGAGAAATCTTCCGGGGAAACTGGATCTTCGCCGATGACTTTAAGGAGGTGCTTCTTCGCCGATCGAACCGCAGCCTCCCAGAGGCCCCCGAAGTGTGGGGCGCTTGGTGGAGAAAAATGCCACTGAATTCCTTGCATGGCACAATCCTTGGCAACAATCTCTCTGTGAGTTTGATCCTTCAATAATTTCAGGAACTCCTGTAATTTGTTTCTAGCACCGACAAAATTGGTGCCATTGTCGGAGTAGATATCGCTACATTTTCCCCGTCTTGCCACGAACCGATGTAGAGCTTGGAGAAACCGGTCAGTCGAAAGATCTGTGACCAATTCAAGATGCACCGCCTTGGTACACAAGCAGATGAACAGGGCAACGTACGCTTTCACTGCGGGGCGCCGAGGAGCTGGCCGGATGTAGACCGGTCCAAAATAGTCGACGCCTGTTCTGGAGAATGGTCTGGAAACGGTGACCCGCGCTGCTGGTAGGTCGCCCATGTATTGCTGGATTGGTGTTGGTCTCGAACGGTAACATTTCAGGCAATTGTGAACTAGTTGTTTGGCGACACTTCTTCCTCCTAAGGGCAAGAATCGTAGTTTAACTACTCCTAACAGAAGCTGTGGACCAGCGTGTAAAAGCCTCTCATGATAATGCCGTAGGAGCTTACGAGTGAAGGCGTGGCGGGCCGGTAAAGGAATAGGATGCTTACTGTCCTCTGTTTCTTGAGATTTGCTTAAACGGCCACCTACTCTCATGATTCCGTCCTTAGAAATTGTTGGATTGTACCACCGTAATGGAGAGCTTGATGGAAGAGTAGATTGGTTCATAATTGCCTTCCATTCCTTGGCAAAGGCTTCCTTCTGTACTCGCCTAACGAGCACGTTTTCGGCCTCTCGTAGTTCCGCTGTAGACAGGAAGGATCCGTTTTTCCTATCAGTTCTAGGTTTGCGCAGTAAATCCATCAACCGAAGCCAATATGCTGTTCTGCGAATCATATCGTTATATGAAGCGAATTTGCCGATGTATTCCTCGTTGAATTCGACGTTCGGTGTAGTGACGTTTGCTATAACTGTCCGACGTCTCTCGTTTTCTCCCTCCTCTGCATTTTCGTTCACAGTTTGATGCAGTTTCGGCCACGCTTCCGGATTTTCTTCTAACCAGTTCGGTCCTTGCCACCACAAATGATTGCCTACAATCTCTTCCGGCGAAATTCCTCTTGATATGAGATCTGCAGGGTTCTCGACTCCAGGTACATGTCTCCATTGCCCATTTTCGGTAATTGCCTGCACTTTCGAAACCCGATTTGCAACATAGGTCGTCCACGTCGTTGGAGTTGCGTTAATCCATCGAAGCACGCAGGTTGAATCGGTCCAAAAAAACGTTTCCATAGTGCGCTTTAAGGACGCTTGAACCTTTTCGCATAATTGAGCCGCTAGAAGGGCTCCGCAAAGCTCCAGCCGCGGAATTGACTGGCATTTCAAAGGCGCTACTCGAGACTTCGAAGTAAGAAGCCTAACCATGATTGAACCTTCAGCGTTTACACTCCTCATGAAGACACATGCACCAAAGGCCTTTTCTGATGCATCCGAGAAGCAGTGTATTTGCATAGACACCGCTCCGGGAATAACGACGCAACGATCAATAGTTATTTGGTTGAACGTTGGTAATTGGCAGCGAAGTTTCAGCCAAACCTCACCCACCGTGGAAGGAAGTGGTTGATCCCAGTCGATTTTTTGACCCTTCTCATCCTGTACCGACCATAACTGTTGCATAAATATCTTAGCGCTGGTGATAGCGGCTCCTAGTAACCCTAGTGGGTCGAACAATGTGGCAATTATGGAAAGAACCTTACGTTTAGTGGGTTTTTCCTCCTCCTCCTGATCGGGTATTTGGAATTGGAATTTAAGAACGTCTGTTTTCGGCACCCAGGTCAGTCCTAGCGTTTTTACTGACGGATCAGGCCCAAGGTTGACTTCTGATGACTGTTTAATGGCTAAGTCTTCCGGCGGAATGCCTTCCAATACCTTGGGACAGTTGGATGCCCACTTTCTCAGCCGAAATCCACCTCCGGACATCATTTGGTCAAGTTGATCTCGAAGATTCAACGCAGTTTCGACATTATCCGCACCTGTAATGACGTCGTCCATGTAGACGTCTTCGCTAGCTGCTTGGGCTGCCAACGGGTATCGTTGTTCTTCGTCTTCCACCAGTTGCTTAACCGTTCTTGTAGCCAGAAAGGGAGCTGGCTTGGTACCGTACGTCACGGTGTTCAGCTCATACACCTCAACGTCGTCTATCGGTGATGATCTCCACAGGATGCATTGGAGCGGTCGATCTTCCTTACAAACGTAGATCTGGCGGAACATTTTTTCCACATCAGAGACCAGCATAATTTGGCGTGTACGACACCGCAGTACAATCGACCTTAGATCCTCTTGAATTACTGGCCCCACCAGTAAAACATCGTTTAACGATACTCCTGACGCTGTTTTGCAAGATGCATCGAAAACTACCCGTACCTTGGTGGTCGTGCTTGCCTCCTTGACCACCGGATGATGCGGTAAATAGCATCGTTGGACCGATTCCTGAGTAGCCTTGTCAATTTTCCGCATGTGACCCATCGCGAGGTATTCTTCCATGAATGCGATATATTGCTCTCGCAAACCAGCGTCCCTTGCTAGTCTACGCTCCGTTCCTTGAAGCCGTCGAAATGCGATCTCACGTGATGCACCCAACTGTGGAATAGTATCGTTTTGCCTTGGGAGTGCGACGGTGTACCGGCCATCCTGTTCTCGCCGAACTGTTTGCTGGTATAGCTCCTCACAGCGTCTTTCCTCCGGCGAGAGTGCCCTTTCTGATCCTAATTCTTCACATTCCCAAAAACGCTCTAATAACATATCCAACCGTCCGGACGATGACGTGTTGCAGCTGATTTGGAGTGAATTAGTGGGAATCGATGCGCCTCCACAAACGACCCATCCGAAAACTGAGTCGTTGAGCATTGGTAACCGCTCACCCAATGAAATCCGCCTGCCAGTTTCGAAGAAATCGAAGAATGACTCAATTCCCAGTACGATATCCACGCCCTTTGACTCAAAAAACGTAGGATCTGCTAGTTCTATTCCATTTGGTATGGACCAACCATCAATGTTGACCGATGTTGTAGGAAGGTTCACAGTCACCTTCGGTAGAATCAGAAAATCCAACTCTCTGGAAAATGGGGATATTCGTGAGCATATCACCGCTCTTATCCGTTGCTTAACTCTTGTTGAAGCCTGTCCGATACCCAGGACCGAAATTTCCACCTTATTTCGAGTCACCTTCATGCGTTGACACAATCTTTCCGTTATAAAATTGCTCTCGGAACCGGAGTCCAAGAGTGCTCGAGCAGGATGTCGATTTCCATCGTCGTCTACCATTACAACGATTGCTGTGGCTAGTAAGACCTTGGAAGTGTATTGGTGTGCCGCATTTGAAACCGTTGTATCAGTGGCTGCCGCGTTAGCTACCTGGGAGGAACTGGGATTGGAATTTACTTGGGAATCCATATCGGTGGATGGAATGTTGCCCTTTGCAACCGCAGAAACCTTATTTCCACCACCCTTTTCTGATTTGAAACAGACCAAGGAATGGTGGCGACCCTTGCAATTCCTGCACGAGTACTTGGATTGGCAATCCCGTGCTTGATGCCCCGATCTGAAGCAATTTCGGCAAAGAGAATGAGTTCTCAGCAGGCCGTCCCTGTCCGAGACCGATAACCGTTGGAATGTGCTACATTGGAACAGCGGATGATTTCCGGAACAGCATACACAGCGACCCCCGGATGCTTGTGCTGTGGTGAAACTACTTCTTATGAACGACGATTTCTGCTTCGACTGTGACGGAGGCGGATGGACACCCCTGGTGTCCGTCGATTTGGGTGGTAGCGACTCCAAGACGTGCACTCGCCGATTGAGGAACTCCCTGAGTTCATCCAGAGAATCGATTTCCTTTGAAGAAGAAAATTCTTCCCATCCCCTGCGTGTCACTGGATCCAAGCGTGACGTGAGAATATTAACCAGCAGTAAATCCTTATATTCAGCTGGCTGGACCAACTGATCGAGGGTTTGCACTATCCGCTCAAAGCCTTCTAAAAGCGTGTGCAATTCTCCAATGGACTCCTTGGAGAGCGTAGGCAACGACAGCAGTGATTGAATTTGCCTCTTCTTTAACTGCTTGCTGTTGTTATAACGCTTGAGCAGCATATCCCATGCCACCTGATAGTTTGCTTTAGTTATTTTTAGCGGGTCAATCAGACTGCGTGGCTCCCCTTGAAGACATCCCTTCAAGTAGTGGAACTTTTCCACCTCCGGAAGATCAGGTTTCCAATGAATGAGGGAGGTGAATAAATCCCGAAAGCCTAGCCACTCGTCGATATCACCGTTAAAGGTTTGCAGCTTGATTTGAGGTAACCTTACATTATCAAGCGCACCATGCATCGACGCATCGGGGAGACGCACGCTTTGGTCTAGGGATTGTGGTTCCTTCAAACCTTTAACCTGATCCACAAGAAAAGATTTTGCCTCATAATAGCGATTGTTGAACTCCCGCCTTTCCTTGTCGTAAGACTCATCCTCTTTATAGTCATCATGGGATTTAATCTCAACTAACGTCTCGGAAAATCTGTCCCATAGCTCCTCCAATTTCTCCAAGCGAACTTCCACCTGAGAAAGCTTCGTATCCTCTCTAAAATCCTCAATGAATAGCCAAATGTCTTGAAGGGAAGACTGCGATTCAACAAGCCTTGCAGTTAGTTGCTTCAATGAAGGTTTTTTCGTGGTTGATCCAGCGGGCGGCATGGTTGACGTTTCAATTCACCGGTAACAAATAAAGAGATGATGGTGTAGTATTCCGCGTATACGCCTAGCTTGGCTGGCATATACTATCTTGTTCACTAACCTGACGGGACAGGCGATAATGCCCAACGATAATCAATTTCCAAAACCAATCACGATGTGCAATGTGATTTTGCTACGTCAACCAGATCGTCTCAGCAACCAACGAAAGTAGAGGAATGAAGAGGAGGGATATACGATGTAGTATTCAAAATAAATGCCACGGCTGGACATATACTGTTGTGGCTTACCCAGACAACAAACAGCGGTGCAAGTCCAGCGTGCAATAGCTCAAAGGTCCGAAGCGGAGAATTTATCACGAAAGGCATTCAACAGACCCGATGGGGTCCACAGGGCTCACGTGTATGAATAAATAGTCGAAGAGGATACGAAATTCGATCAACAGGTGTATTTACTGTGCCTTGCTTCGGCGACATATACTATAATAATGTTCATTTACCTGGACAGATCTCCGTTGGTGCCGCCTCTTCTTATTCATACGTGGTACGCTGATGATCTACGATGATGGCATCTATCGTCACTCGGTCATCAGTATTGAACATCAATCCAATGAATGGAATCCAATCCGATGAATGAAGACGGGCAGATAATCTCATCCAACGATAAAATGGCAGCCAGTTGCCACAATGATCTCGGGTTGATACGCGCACCAAGGGCTTCACGTCTTATCCGAAAACACTAGACGGTCCTGTCCAGAATGGCTCCGATGCAAAAGATCCAGAAAAAATGGGCGAAAATTGGGTGTAAGTACAATACAAGGTACACTTCGACTGGACATATACTTGTTCTTTAACATTTACCTGTGAGACAAGTTTCGGCGCTAGTCCAGTGAGTGTCCTCCGGCGATGTGGCAATCCGTAGCCTTGGTTGTTGTCCTTTTCCACTTGAAGTCATGCAATCCAAATGGCGTTCGTATCCGATCCCAGACCAGACGGTAAAATCCAATTTCCAGAAGAATTCCGAGAAACCCAAATCTCGGTGGTATTGTGCATGCAGATTTGCGGAAAAACGAAGGTGTTAGAATGGAGTAGTTTCCTAGGATCGGCTGGACATATAGTAAGCGGTCTTCACTAACCTGACAGAAAGTACCGCCCAACGAATGTCCAAGCCAAGCGACGCTGATCCCAAAGAGTGATGGTGGATATCCTTTCTTCCCTTGAAAGCGTTGATCCTTTGTCGCGGGGAATCCTTTCTTCCACGAGAACAATCACATCACGAAAGCTTGGCGGGTTGACAAAATGGCACCAATCAGCGTCCTCTCGTCGACGCCTGTGTCGACAGCATCCAATTCGAGCTTCCGTTGATCCTTCCCTGGTCCCGATCCGGCTCGAAGGACCACAATGTACGCACCTGGCTGTTCAACCTTCCTTGGCTCCGATAGCGTATACGATGCAGCGGGCAGTCAGGTCCGACATCGACCGTAGGAGTATGGGGATCCGAATTAGGAGATCGTGATCAGATCTAGAACCAACTTCCTGAGCTCTTTATCCAAATATCCGGCCGAAACAATGATGCATGCACTTTTTCTAGTCTCGCATTAAAACGCTTTCACTTATGCAAAAACTAGTTAACACAAAACTACACATTTTATTAAGGACAAAAACAACTATATTGGCTACACTTATATCTATATTTAATCTTATGAACTAAACGAATTAAAATTCCGCGTGGGCTCGGTGCCCAAGTGATCCTGCCGGCGACCCAAAATCGACTGGTTTCTTCACTCAAAATAGATAGGTAGATCTGCCTGCAAAAAGAGTGAGGATCTCACTCTCTTATCGCCGTTATCCGATCGGCTATCGATCTATCGAGTAATAGTGATAGTGCTGTGGTCCTACATCCAGACGATGGCAATATCTCTGGCGCTGGAAGCCTATTGTTTCCGACCACGGTAGCGAGATCAATAAACTTATTGTTGTGGTAATTATATAATATCTGCCGACTTGCGCTAGCCATTGCACCAGTAGTGTAGCGAGGGATGAGTAGGTTTTGTTGGTCGTAGACAGGTATCTTTATAGGAATTTTTGAATTGGCATCAATGACAATACCCTAAAGATTGCTTTTGATAGCTAAATCATAATTTATTGCCGATTGCTCTTTTCTTATTAAATACTAGTGGTCCCGGCAAACTTCGTCTTGCCATCAAGTAGGCTGCTGAAAAACGTCATGGACGTCCCATACAAAACAGGCAGTTCCGTGCGCTCCCGTTTTTGTAACTTTCCTGTGAACATCTTGAGTTTTTTAATACACACAAACACGTCGGAACACTTCAGGATCATATCTATATGATAAATTTCACAATCCGATAGCCCGTTCTCAAGTCATTTCGTGACATACAAACACCAATCCATTTTTATTTATATAGATTGTATAAGATGATCTATGACCATTTCATAGAAAACAAAAGGAACCACTGTGCAGCGCAATGCACTTCATGAATGATGATGAGCAGCGGATATTTTGCACATCACATCGTTATGGTTCGCAATGGCTCATCTGCTCATTTTCTCGACGGTGATGTTTTTGTTATTTTTCATCGTCGTCGGTGATAGATCGACCTGAGCGAGATCCAAGCTGAACAAACTGAACTGATCCACTTTGGGTGCAGCAGCAGCAGTTGGAAAGCGTCGTCCAATCTCGTATGCAACGCACGGCACATAGTTTCGCGTTTGGATCAAATTAAAATTTGAAATAGTTAGGATAGTTTAGGCCGTTTATAAACGGCTGGAGAGTGAAAGAGGTTTTGCCTATAAAATGCAGGGCGTTTGCGTACCAATCTCTCGTGCTGGAACGGAATGTGCTGCCTTTTTTAGGAAAACACGGAGCTTCCAAGAGACTTCTCGCAAATGATGATCGAGCGACCGCGATAAGATAAACATGTGCGTGACACGGACACGACATGTTAACTACGCTAAAACGCGCGAACGTGACTTCGTTGGTCGTTTCCGCAAAAGTCTTCCGAACATCTCTGAATCAATCCCCTACGCTGCTCCGAATCAGGAAGAATGTATGTACTCCACATCCGATCGCAGTTTATAGACTTCTCAAAATAGAAATTCTCGTCATATTTCCAAGTCATCCGTGCCACCCACTTCTCACACCCAACTAACCGCCTCTCCAGAGTTCCTCATCCTAATATGGTGGATTACCATTTCCTCCAGCCATAGAATTTATAGCCATGGTCGTCGTCATCGTCTTCGTCGGATACTTGGTCGTTTATTTGCATTTCCTCTTTCCCATCTAGAAGACACACTTCTGTGTTTGCTTTCGACTTAATGTGCTTAGCGTTCTGTTGACTGATCTGACGATCTTCTCCCGTGGTGGTGGAGCCACGCGAGGTATTCCGGAGGAGGAGCGCCACCCAAGCAAACTAATTCCCGATGAGGCCAAAAGTACACACAAGTGCTGTGTCGTCGTATGTGTGCAGATGAATAGTGTAAGTTTGCTTTAGAATTTATTCTCGTTCCGTACTTAGCAGCTACAGGCAGTCAGTCCGTCGAAGACTTGTGAGTGGCGCTCCGCTGTGAGACGATACTCGGTAGAAGGAAGGAAATGCATGCGATCATCGGCATCATCATCGTGCGTGTCATCCGATGATCCGCCGGATCTCCGATTTTAAATGAATGCTTTTTTCAGAATGCATTGGCGTCGAAAGAGGGGAGATGTGTCACTTTCATAAGATTTTTAAATGATGTAAACCCTATTCTGGAATTTTTGAACAGAGGTTTTCATCTGTTTTCGGGTGGATTTTGAAATAATATTGGTACATGGAATCTAATTATGTTATTCTTATGTTACTTAATGAGAATAAATAAAAAAATAATTATCTATTTTTTGTGAATACAAACCACACGACATGCGAAATGCTTAATGCTAATTCTAATGCTATATCTCGATATTTCCCGAACTCGATGATCCCTTCAATATCGAGTTATGGAGAGTTGACTCTCAACCTCCAGTCGCTGAGTCGCATTTAGTAAGGACTGCATCTTTATGTTCTTCTTCATATTCCAAATTAAAGATGAGCGTGACCGAGAACAGCGATATTCATAGTTTTAATTTTCTTCTGATAGGATCAAAGTTCACTCCCTACAATTGTTCTACCCGACCAGTGGATAACAACAGAGTTGTAACAGATTTTATTACTCAAGTAGCGTCAGATGTATATTACATTACTAACAAAATGTAATATACATCTGGCTGGTTAGCAGTTAAAATAACAAAAATTATAACAAAGTTTCTTATATACTCAACAAAATATGTTGTAATTTAAACAAAAATATAACTTATTTTGTTTCAAATCAAACGAAATTATAACTCATTTTTTTTATTTTCCATAAAAGAATTATAACAAAATTTGTTAATCTCTTTGCAAAACAAATGTTGTTATAATTAAGTTTTAATTTGAAACAAATTTGATACAGCTTCTGTTAATATAACTGATTTTGTTTTAATTGTGTTATAATTTCCTCCATAAACTCTTAATTCTTCTAATAAAAATGAAACAAAATTTGTAATTTGTAAAAAAAAATTGGATATACACCCATTCCATGATGAACCGATCTAGTTGGTCACCGAATTCCGTGAAAATTTGCTATTTTGTTCCTTATCCGAAATAAGGATACACGTGTTTTGGATTTTTAATGATCGTTTCCAAAACAGGGTGACCAGAAAAATCACGACTTTGCCAATTTTTTATTAAAACAAAAAAAAAATCATAACTTTTGAACCGCTTGACCGATTTGAGTACATTAATTCAGTCCTTTGTCCAGCCCAGATTCTACTTCAGCGTTCAATCAACAGTGAAGCTCAGATCAGAGTCAAAAGTTAATCCAATTTTGTCCTCCGCATGGGTTTTGGAGCTCGAATAACCAAAACAATAAACCTGTTGTTATTCAGTAACGTCAAACTGAGGATAGCGGGTTCTAATACTGCTGGTCAGGGATTACTTCGGGTTGAAAATTTTAAATTTTTAATCTGCCCAAGGCAGAGTATCTTTGTTTTTACCACACGAATACAAACGCAAAAATGATCAAATAACAAATAAAGTTCCTAATTAATAATTGTGGAAGTGCTCATAGACCAAGCTGAAATTAGGAATCTGTCTCAGTTGGGATGTAACGCTGGAAAGAAAAGACTACAGACCAGTTCTTAACCAAAGTATAGTTTAGAATCGAAACTGTAGTTCCATGTGTAGTACCTCTGAATTCCAATCGATAGCCCATAAAGAATAGCAGTCCATAGTCTAGTCAAGGATTGAATTGATAGCTCAGCCAAGAGTACAGTTCATGGTCATAACAAAAATGCAGGCTGAAGTCTATTTCATAGTTCAATCGATAAACTTAACTAATCGTCTAGCCCAACAACCCAACAATAAAGACAACAGTCCATAATCCAGCGGAAAGTCCTATTCAGGTTTAAGTCGAGAGTTCAGTCATATCCTGTTTAGAGTCTATGTTAAAATCTGGTTCAGAGTTTAGTGTAGAATGCATACCTACCTGAGTTCTATATCGTAAAGTGCAGTAATTCAGCGTTGCTAAGGCCCTTATTACGCGCACTTTGGACAATTTCTCAGAAATTAAAAATTACAGGGAAAAATACGGGAAATATCCAGGAATTTAGAGAACACATCGGGAAAATAAGTTACTCAAACATGAAAATATTTTTCAATTCAATTTCAAGCACTAAAGGCAAAACGTTTCTTTTCAAGAGGTGCACGACTATGCCTGTCAACTCGAACTTCGCATTATGACTAATTTTTGATGAGTTAATAGAGAGATAGTTAACGATTAAGGTTCCTGAAATATCCCAAGTATCAGGATTTTCAAAAGATCAGATCATACAATCGACTGCAAAACCATAAAAAAACATGATAGAAATCTTATGAAGCTAATCTGGTCCATGTTTCAGTAGGTTTTCAAGATTATTTTTGAGGATTTTCTTAAATGTTGATGCTCTTATTAACGAAAATTTATCATCGTTTATGGGATAATTGTAAGATGTAATGAGATTACCTCTAAGCGTATCGATCTTATAATAATCTGTTTTAAGTATTCTTTTTGATTACAATAAGTCAAAATCAGCATTATCCTTTTTGTTTGGATTTGTTTAATTTCCCATGGATGGGGGATAAATACGACTACGAAGAAAAAATCCATTGAATGTCTTGCTATAATGGTACTCAGATATTCCTGGCAAAGTTTTTGTTCAGATGGTAGTTAGATTTCCATTTAGACTCATTGCAAATGTTCAATGGGACCCTATCGGTTACACTGCGCAACAAAAATGACATTTTTGCGTGTCTCAAGGATCAAATTATGTGTCTCTAGTAGATTTGGGGTTGCTGAATCTAATGCCGTTCTCAGAAATGTTCCAGCACGTCAGGATTTTTAGCTGCATGACGCCAAAGTTAGACAAAACATTGGTTTAGTTGATGTTTACATTAAATTTAAAGCATGATTTATCAAATTTGTTTGTGATCTTATGCATCAAGCATGCAAAATTGGCCTTCAACTTTCATTTAAGATATAGTTTGGTTGAAATTGCACGGTTAAATTTCGACTAAATCGATTTATTCAACCTACTAACAGTCTCCATACAAAACTCTTCATTTCTCTTATATGGCAGTATACAAAAATTTTCTAAACCATCAAAAAATAACTTTTGAGCATCAAAAATATTATGAACTTTGTTGATAAGTATTGTTATTTACATGAAGTATGAGTTCTGAAACAAATTAAGCAAATAAATTGCCATACAAGCTGGCAAACTTGCATGCAAGTTGACTGAAATAGTCAAATTTAGTATTTTTATCATCCAATTTCTCGAAACCTAGACGTGCTAGGATGTTTCTGAAAACGGCAATAGATACAGCAACCCTTAATTAAGCAAATAGCGGTATTTTGGTGCTTGAGACAAAACCGTGTTCCGCAGTGTTATTGATTATACTGATTCTTGGTGAAACCTTGTCTGGATTTCTAGTATCACTTATCCTAGATCTATGACGAAGCTCTTATGAGGCTCCTGACGTGATTTCCAATTTCTTGTAAAATTATTCATAAATTTATGGAACGATCTTTGATGGATGAATAAATAGCGATGTCTTTTAGATGTTTTAGCCTTGACCAGAGTTCTTGACGAAATTCTTGGCCAATTCTTTGGAAGATCGCTTGGGAGATGTAATTTTGAATTTAGGCCAAACACTTCGGTCAGCTTCATAGAAGAACAAAAAAATATTTTGGAGATTTTGTTTAAGTTTCATCAGATCAAGAAGGAACCAGCTATAGTCCATAGTTAACGCATAATTCAGAATGCATTTTTAAAGAGTGATGGGTAAGTTATTGAAATTTTCCGATTTATGGTAACACAGAGCACACAAATTTATTCAAATAATCCCAAAATTACCTGAACTTGCTATAAATTCTAGGGGTGGACGATGTTTTAGATATTGCTACAAATTGTTTATATTTTATTCGAAATTCAAACCGTTCTGAGCTCACAGTATTTTATAAATTTAATCGTAATTAGTTCATAGGTAGGTTAGAGCAAGTCCCTCCAAATTTGTCAATTATGCATAAAAAACAAAAATAACAAGTCGCAGGTCCGTTTTTTCATCCGTTTTTTTAATGTTTTGGGCATCCGGGAAAAATACGGGAACTGTTTATGAATGGGCACCAAGTCAAGAGCCGAAATTTTATTGAAATTATAAAACAAATGAACAACATGCGCTGAATTAGGGTACTTTGCGGTAAAATTAAACAAAAATTTGGACAAAATGCACTGGGATACTTTGTGGTATAAAGTACAATCCACATTGCAAACAGGGTGAGTTGCGTTTGATCCTTCGACCTTGACGCTTGCTCCTGCGGGGGCCGGCGATGAGGGCAGGATCAAACATGTCGCGCGTCGATCGAGTAAAGTGAAAAAGTGCCGCTTTCGATTAGTTCTTTATGATCTTCCGACATTGACGCTTGCTCCTGGGCAGTGCTTCAATAAAGTCCGAGTAGTCGTCAGTTGTTTTCCCTCACGGGTCGCGCGCCTATTTTCTCTGAGTGCTTTTATATAACCGAGCAAACGATTAAAGCTGAAAGAGGATTGTTGCTGCTCAATGATGACGGATCAATTGGTGAGCTCGTTTCATGCTACTGTTCCTAATCTATAAAATATGTATGACTGTACCGTTAATCGTTACAACGGTGAGATGTAAATATGATGTTTTAAAAAAATATGAATGGTTCGTCACTGTGAGTGTCGACATAAACTCTGATTCACAAATTATTTATGTCTAATTTTATTTTTATTCAATACACCTTCTTCTTTTTACCTTTATTTTTGTAATTAAAAATAAAACTTTGAATGGTTCGACACTTCAAGTGTAGACTTCCGAAAAGTTCACTTTATTCAACAAACTTTGAAAGGTTCGTCACCTCAAGTGTCGGCATAATTTTTCTCTACATAGATATTGTTCATATCAAATGAAAATATTATATTTACATATAAGCATGTTTATATCTCACAAATAATTATTTATCATGGTCTAATCGCTTATCAAAGTGAATCCTGTGACCCAACGATCCTTCCCATTAACAAACATCCCTCCCAGTAACCTTTGTGGAGATGCAGAGGCAAACACGGTCTCCAAATAGCAAAGGTTACACACTAACATTCCTTCCCCCAATCCCACCTAACTGCAAGGACGTGGCCGGCGCCGTTATTGACCCTGTATAAATAGAGGCACTGAATTATGCACACTGAAGAAGATTATGGCCAATCCCAGCCGAACTTCTAGTTGATTCTTTGTGCATTTTCACTGACTTCGGTTAATCACGGAATAGCAACCATTGATATGTGTAGTCAGTCTAAGCTAAGCTAAGCTAAGCTAAGCTAAAGTACAATCCACATTGCAAACAGGGTTACACCAATAGTCTAGTTCAGAGTCTGATCTATTGTTCAGTTCAGAACTCCATGGAGGAAGCCTAGAAGAAATGGTTGATGCAATTCTTGAGTAAATAATTTGGAAAATTTCTTAACGAACCCCTGAAGCAAGTTCTGAACGAATATCTGAACTTATTCCTGTATGTATATTCGCAAAAAATCTTGGTTTAAATTGTAAACATAACCTCTACGAAATTGATCTATGAAAACCTAATAATATCTGTGAGAGATACACTAGATGAACTCATTGAAAACTATGCACAAAAATACCTGTGTCAAAAGATTGTCCTACTCACGATTAAAAAAAAACAAGACCAGCAGAAAGTTTGAAAAATAAAGTAAACTATTATTTGTTCAATATACATACAAACTCGCTCAACGTCGTATTTATTCTTATGGATGATAGAAGATACGATAAGGTTGTTCATGGTATGATCATCTCTAGTAAAACGTGGCATGGTTTGAGCATGACCCCAAAAATCACTGACTCGTGACAAGAACGATTGATGATATCTATTGTGAACATCTTGGGAAACTAACTGTAATAATTTCTACAAGAAAGTTCTTTAACTCCCTCTTAGAGCAATTATTATAGAACTCCCACAGCATACTCAGATTCAGAATTGCTGTAGACATTTCTGAAAGTAGTTTTTAGTTAATTCCTGATTTTTTTTTTTATCAAATTCCTACTGATATGTTGAGCATTATTCATAAAAAATATTTAAAGCAGATTGAGATGATATTTTAAAATTGTTGAATTGTTGAAGAAATTTCGAAAAAATCCAAATTTATCCCATTGGTCACCACCAGCAAGCAAGTAATTTGATTGGTTTTCAACGTGACCTGTTGTCAGGTTCTCCAGTGTTGTGCACTTGAAAATTCAAAGTTTGGCTTCGTTTTATAATCACCTTACCGATATAAATATAAAAGAGATTCACATTGTTAATATGAATGATAACAAAAGTTGATCCAATGAATAATCCCCAAGACAGAACTGGTAGTAGGTTTCTTTTTAGAGACTTGGTTTCTATTTTGATGCAAGTCGCTAAAAAGTCTCTATTTTTAATGGAAGGTCTCTCAAGTGTCTATTTCAACCAAAATGGTCTTGAAAGCCTTTTTTCATTATTTTAATTGTATCCTGATGCAAAATTGTACAGGCTGCAAAGAATCCTTCAGAGACTATAACGGGTTCAAAAGACTCTTCAAGAATTTCGTCTCAGATTCAAGAAAAAGCTTTAGAAGTTGTCGTAGTTAATTTTATTTCCGATCATTCCACAAATTTCTATAGAGATTCGGTCCCATGTTTTTCTGAGAAATTTCGTTAGAAAATCCTGCGGAATACTATTCCGATATTCGATGGTTTTTTTTACCTTGTAAAACTACTAAAACGTCAGTACGAGTTCATCAGTTATTTCAGAGATTTGTGTTTATTAAGGGTGACTTTAAAACTTACACTTAGTAGTTGTCAGAGGTTACTCTAGGACTTTCTTTATAAATACCTCACGGAAATTTTTCTTAGCTTCACTGTGCACAAATATTTGCAACGTTTGTCCTACCCATGGTTTCGAACGTGGACGCGCCTCTGATTGAAATCATTCTGAAAGGTCTGTAGATGAGTTGCTGAACCCTTGAGAAATCCCTGAGACATTTATTGTGGTTTATGTGTAGTGTACGCATTCCTTTTTGAACTCTTGACAGTGAACCTGGCAACTATTACCGCTGATAATTTGATCGATTGGTCAACACCAGTGTTCCTCTGAAAAATTAAAATTGGTTGTACTTTGTAATAGTACTGAACGAATATCCTGAAGCAAATGCTAGTAATTTCCACGGAAGTAACATTGAAACGAAACCTTGGATATCTTGGACACTCTTAAGAAATTTTTTGAAGGTATCCAGAACAAGAATGTTGGTGGAAATTCCGAAGAATCACGGAATGAATACCTTATGAAACCTTCGTGATTTCCAATGGAAAACTTGAGCAAATGCCTGAAATAATTTCTAATGCAGAAATAGTTCATATGAAAACCCTTATAATAAAACCTGACCCAATTCCCTGAGGAATCCTTTTAGAAATCCATTTAACAAATTCTTCCTGTTCCCTGTCTTATCTCTCTTTGGCCTCCTCTTTTTTATCTCTATTTGATTCCAATTTGATATTCTTTTACAATTTTCAATCACTTAGTCGCTACCAGCCCTGTTCGAGAATCTTTTCAGGTTTATTTCTATAGATTGTGAAGAAGTTTGTCTAGGATTACTATAAAGCAGATTGTCAGAAAAAAGTTTAAGATATCTTTAAAAGTTTTCTCTATAAATTTCTCTATGGATTCTTTTACCCACAACTCTACGAGGGATTACTCTTCCAATTTCAAGAATTCGATTAAGATGTTTCTGAAATTATCTCCAGGACTGACACAAATTTCGTGACTCACGATCGAAAGTTGCATGAAGATTCCCGAAACATATGACAGTGGAAAGCATTTGCACGTGTTTGTATGTTAGGATGGATTCAGAGGCCCATAAGCCTCTCTCAGCCTTCTGTTTCTAGCAACAAGAACTAATGGGATTTTTTCGTTTGTTGTTTTCATACGGAAACGGTTCCCATATACGTGCGTGTGCTGGAAAGAGAGAGGTTAGATTAAACTAGTGCTCCTTTCTTATAAAGGATTACTACATTAAACGCCAGATTGCCTCATAAATCTCGAAAACTTATTCAAACAGACTCAAGTCAGAAAAGTAAACAAACTTTTTCACTTTTAGAACGTTTATTTTAAATTCACAAAACGGTGTAAGTACGGTTTTCAACTTTCGCAACCTAATCATTACTTTCACATTCATTTGTATGGCGAAAAAAACAAAACCACGAATCAGAACAAAACACTATTTTAGTCGATTTTACACTGGTACAAAAACGTCGTAAGTAACTGAATGAAACGGCTTATCGTTTTGCCACACATTGTTTTATGGGAAACGATAGGAACTACCTAGTGCTAACGTGAGCTGCATACAATCAAAATTTATGCGATGTACACGGCGAAAAAATGTTAAAAGGGGGATTTATTTTAAATTGTTTTAGAAGACAGATTGTGATTCTTTTTAATTAATTTTCCCAAACCCGTATGAAAGTTACTTACGTCGATTTAAAAAAGGAATCAAAAAATGTTGGGAAATCCCAGTAAATCGGAGCAAAAAATACAATTCAAAATGACTTGCATTTTTTTACTGTGATTCTTCAGCAGGAATTTTATCCAAGAACTCTAACGAAAAAAATGCTAAAGTAATCACAAACCGTACTCTTCATGGATAGCTCATATAAGGGTTCCTAATAACTTAGTATTAGTAGTATTATAAAGCAGTGTAATGTCACTTTGGGTCGACATGGTTTAACTGGGTGATTATTTGGTTTAATATGTGCGTAATGTATAGAGAAGTCTGGGAAAACACGGATATTGCTAAATTCTCGCGCTCCTTTTCAAAAGGACCTACATATGTAACAATGAGAGCTACTCTCCTCTCTCACTCTCTTTTGACTGTAGCAGTGCAATACTATAGCTTTCGGGAAGTTTTTCACTATATTTCACTATATATAAAAAACAATGTCCTTAGCTAGCGTGTCATACAAAAAAAGTAACAGAAGGGATTAAGGTGAAGATGCATCGAAGCCAAATCTCGAGTTTTCTAAAGCACAAATCTAGAGAACATGGCAACTATTCGCGCTGATTATTTGATCGAATGTTTAACTTCCGCGAGTGACCAGTGAGTTGAATTTTCATCACAAACGGATTTTTGGTTCTCTTGATTTGTGCTCTTGGAAATTCGAGATTTGGTTTCGATGCATCTTCACCTTAATGTGGTTCAGTTATTATTCAAAGAGAAAGTAAACAAAGAGAGTCTCTCAATGTCCCTAGATTCTTTATCATGCTAAAAAACTCATAAAATGGTGTAAGCTAGATCACTATCGACTGCAGTAATGTTGTTTTTAAAACCGTTTTATTTTGCCCATTTTAGGTTACCGTACGCGCCCAGAATAGAATCGATTCCCTTCACCATGCTGACAATGATCGACAGCTAGCTCTCTACAGCGTTGAAATTCGAGGCGGGACATTGACTTGGGTGACTGATACCTACGTATTGTCGACTTTGGCACTTTTAAGTGGGGAACCGCGATGGCTTTGAACTTAGCTTTGAATGCGTTGACGCGTTACTTTTTGTTTGTGCTGAAATTGATTCTTAGGTTCGAAGTACAAAAATGCTGACCTGTATCCCTCATAAGAAAACGAAACGTGGAAGCTTGCTGTTTGCCTATTGTGGGATTTTTGCCTCCGATAATTATAATTGAACATTGATTGACGTTTCTTTTCTTATATTCTCGCAGATTTTCTCCAACGAAAATGTTCATTTTGTAAACCGAAAGGGGTGCGATTGACCCCAGAAAGTCAAGCCAAGCCAAACCGACCCGGGCTCATCGGAAAACGGACGCAAAATGCCGGTTTTCGCGAACTGCCATCAGTTCGGAGAGCGCCTAGGACTCCACCACTTCTTCCTTCGATAAGAAGCCGGACCAGGAGACCTTCAAACGACCGGAACGGATCAGCTTTAGAGCACACAAACGGACACAGGCAATCCCTACACGGAATTATCGCAAACGGAACATCGTAACAAACAGACTGAGAAATCGCCATGAAACCGCCAACTGCAGAGGACTCCGCTACGCCGGTCAAGTCTGAGATGTCGACTTCCGGCACGGGTAGCGGAACGCCCACTACGGTGGCGTCCACATCGACGCAAACCCAAGCACAACCACAGCAGACACCCGGCGGAGGAACCGGAAGCAACACCTCAAACGCCTTCGGGACGGTGAAATATCGGATCAAACCGCCATCGGCAGCACATGCCACGTCGTCGTCGACGGCATCCGGACCCCCCAACGCTGGATGCTTCATCAAGCCTTCGCTGTCGCTAAACTCACTGCCACCGCAAGGTCCCCACGAGGGGTCCGAGATGGCACAAAACAGACTGAGAATCGATCGGCCATACAATAGCTTAAAGGTTAGTTGAAGTTAATTGCTAATCTTAAACATTAGATTGATGCAGATTTTGAAGTGTTTGCTCCCCTATGCTTAAACGGTATCAAGTATCACTAAAAAATAAATTTCTTCAACATCATTTCGTTCAGTTCGTTCAACATTCTTATGCAAATTAACCTTTTTTCACCAAATTCAAGAAAAAGCGCGACTCAGAGCGCGAACTGTGGCGCCGGTCGTGGGGCAGCGGGCACAGCCATAGCTCCTGCAGCTTGCAGAGCAGCATCACGACCGGCATCGGCAAAGACGACTTCTGGGCGGCACTGCAGACCAACTACAATTTTATCATGGACACGAACCTTCTCGACAGCTGTCGGGAAGCGCGAGGCGAAATCGAAGGGTCCGTTGTGCGACCCCGGGAGGACCACATGGACTACTATCGGAGGGTGAGTCGCACGCGTCATCATCATCGGATAAAACCTATTCCGGGAACGGATTGAATCATCTTCGCTTTTTCGTTTTAGGCCATGTTCAAACCCTCTCCGATGCAGACGTTCTACGGAGATCCCCGCCTGCTGCGGCAGTGGATCAGGGAGATGGAGATTCGCATTTCACGGATTCCTTCGATTACGGAGACGAAGCGGTTGAACACGGAGCAGTTGCTGAGGCTCTCTGGAGAACATTCGGTGAGTAAATCGCAGCAATCTATTTTTGAACGACGCTGAAGACAAACATCGTGCTAAGAATAGTTTTACGGTTGGAAATAATCCTCGGATGGATTTCAAGTGCCAAAGCAACCCATCTGAATCGTGAGTGAATTGATGGGCTCTTACCGTTTTTAAGAAGAACAACGAAAATCGACTTCAATTCTGCGTATCGATAAATCAATCTGGATTAGTCAGCTTGGACGCCCAGAGCAGTAGGCGTAATCGCTCAATTTATGCATCGCCTACTATTTGTTAGCGCACCCCTACCGCCTCCCAATGCCTCGACTACTGCGCTGAGCGCATCGCGGTTTTGTTTGACAATGTTATGCGTCACCGGAGCAAAGAAGGCTGTGACGAATGTAAGGCAGGGGCGGCAGCATGCTGAGATTTACCTAATGTTTATTTTGGTGCGCCAAACTGTTTCCATCTTCTGGCTACTGTGTGAGAAGCGTTTTGTTTCTGCAATGGCCCACTTGGACTGCGCTTGGGTTGCATGTGGCGACAAAACAGGCGGGCGTCATGCGTGGTCGGATCGGACCAGCAGAAGCCATGTTTGTTATGTGTATTGATTATTATGTTTTGGCGTGCAGTAACCCACATTTTGGACGTTTGTCCCTTCGCTCTATGATGTTTACCCATCCGGGGGACGTAAATTTAATATCAACATAAAAGACGACATGTGGGGCGGCGGAAAGTTGTTTGTGGTTATTGCATAACCGGGACGACAGATTTATGCACATCGTCTTTGTGAATTAGAATGTAGAACAACACACGGAAGTCAAGTCAATGCATTCGGACAGATATTTAGATATGATGACGAATGGACTTTGGCGCCGAACTTGGCACTTTGAGAAAGTCGGCAAAATTATGTGTCCACAGAAGTTGTGAAAATTTCCTCAACGGAAGTTTTCCTACGCAGATTTGGTTGTCATTTAGCAAATAAGTACAGATTTTACTGTAGAGAATACCAGTATCAAGAAGATATTTGCATTTGTTTTTGCGATTTTCGTAGAATTTACGTTTTAGTTTAAACTCGGAATACCGTATGAGTTGATTAACCTTTACGTTACCGGCCTCCGACAAGGTATTTTCAAACAGCTGCCATTTCGTCAATTTCCATTCGATTTTTTTGAAACTACCCTCAGTTTACTTTAAAAAGGTTTCAGTTATTTGTCATAAATGGACAATTCTGTATTCGGAACCATGCCGGAGATATTCCGGGTTGTACTGGGGTCACAAGGGTGACACAGGTTCCGCCAGGGCCTCTTTGAGGACATTTCGGAAACATACCGTGCGACGTATCAATCTTCGTGAATTCGAGAGAACTTGTCAATAAAAGAAGAAAAAGCTCTGTACGAACAGATGTGGCCACTCCAGATCTCCAGGCACAGGTTCCACGATGGTTTTTTGGGCAACATTTCCATTTTATGTCCAAAAACATACCGTGCGACATCTCAATCTTAATGAATTTTAAATAACTTGTCAATAAATGAAAAACAACACGGTAAAAAGATTTGGCCACTCCAGAGCTTCTGGTACAAGTTCTATAAGGGCTTCTTTGGGTATATATCTGCTTTAGTCTCAATCTTTGTGAATTGTAAAAAAAAACATGTCAATAAAAGAAGAATCAAGTTATTAACGTGTGATGTGGCCACTCCATAGCTACAAGCACAGGTTCCACCAGGGCATCCTAGGAGATATTTCTGTTTTATGTCCATAACAAATCGTGTGACGTGTCAATCTTCGTGAATTCGATAGAACATGTCAATTAATGAGGAATAGACCTTATGCATTGGCGTAGCTAGGATTTTTTCCTGGAGGGGGCCTAGGGGGGGGCCTAGAAAATTCTTGATTTACCGAAGTAATAATCACGATTTTCGCAAATTTCGTAGTTTGCGAAAATTTGCGTTGATTTTATCTGTTTGTGTTTTTGTCTCATATCAGTTATTATCTCTGAATATCAGTAATGCTTGTAAATTACAATTTTCATTACGGAAAATTCGACACGAATGCCACACGTATGGTAAAGTGTCCTAAATAAATAATAATAATAATAATAATAATAATAACTACGGAAAATATCAATTCTTTGTCTAATCCAGTAAAAAAATACTTCAAGAATTTTTCCAAAGAACTCACGAAGAATATCCCTTTGCAGTTCTTGCACAAACTTTTCAAGTATCGGGGATCTCTTCATGAACTATTTTCGTTCTTTTCCAGTGCAAGAACGCCTTTACCAGTTTTCACTCAGTTTTTGCTGGGACTCCCACGGAATAAGTAGCTATTATTAAACAGATTTTTCCCGGAGTTTCTTTAGGTTTTATAATCTGGAATTTTTCGAAGAAACTGTATCAAACTGCTCTAAAGAAGACATCAGAATTTCAAACATTTGGTTTGGTTTGACTTTATTAACGAGATTTTTAGCCCTGGACTAGTTCATCTCGGGAAATTTCAAACATTTCTCCATGAAGCTAAACTACGTACTTATCACACATAAATTTTTATTGTTGAAAATATCATTAAGTTGTTCATTAAAAATGTATTAAGGATTTTCTGGAAATACTTAGGATTTCTCCAAGAAATATTACAATAAATACTACCAATATTGTGTTCAAAAATCTCTCTGAAATTCTTAAAGTCAGGGTGCCGACTACCTGGAAAACCTGGAAAGTCAGGGAATGTCAGGGAATCCAATTTTTGACCTGGAAAGTCAGGGAATTTTACTACAGGTAAGGGAAAATTATCTATCAATACTATATTACAACATCAAACGAGTTGATTATCTGCAAATCATTGAATACGATAAATTTGTTGGACGAAATAGGTAATCAATCTTAGCTATTAACCTTTGATAAAGCGCTGTTATGTATGGTAAAGTAAACTATATTTTACTATCTATGAAAAAATCCTCGGAATTTCGAACTTTGAAAATGTGATGAATAAGGTTCCAAGCGCTACTTTAGGATTTTCATTAGGAGCTTTCCCATACTGATGTTTAGAATCGCAGAATGAACACAAAGATATTCTGGAGATTCTTCTGAAATTCTCCTTAAGTGTTCAATCTGCGATTCTTTGCAATTTGTTATGTCTGGATCACCCCGCTATCATAAATTTAATTTTATTGACAATATCATCGGCCTTTTCCGGTGAAATTAAAATTGTAACATTTACCGAATTATTGTGAGTCGAAATTTTAGTGCTTTTCCCCTGCTCCAAGATTTTAAAAAACCCAGAAATTCTCTAAATAGAATTTCTGCTATGAAAGATTGAAATTTTGTGAGATTTCTTGAAGATACTCTTAGAAGAACCGATTATTGAATTCTTGGAGCAGTTCCTCACAGCATTGCTGGAGGCACGACACTCAAGTGATCAGTTTAAACACGCTCTAGGAAATTATCTAACAGTTGTATTCGAGTAAAGTGAAAGCCTTTGCTAAACTGAGCGAAAGCTTTTTCTTTATACGACCTATTTCGGTCTAAATAAAGACCTTGATTTTCCTTGTAGTTGCTCAAAATTTGACGGCACTTGAAGTAATACATCAAAATCTAGAATGTTGAGAAAGTGTACTGCGATATGCCAAACTTGGGTAACAAAACGTAGCGCTGAGCCCGACAACTATATTTTTATTTCGTCTTTAAACCAAATTCAGTACTCTGAAATGTTTCTGAAAAATTACGGGAAAAGTGAGGGAATTTTAATTTCCAAATTGAGTCGACACCCTGTAGAGGATTGCTTGAAAAATTCACAGCAAAAATTATTAATTCTCTCTTGATTTCTCCTAATATTCCACAAGGTTTTCATAAATAATGAAATAAGATTTAACTGGGAAAATGTTCTTAGTGATTTCTCAGAGAAGTTTTCAACAAATCTATCTACATTTTTTTCAAAAGAAAATTGTCTAAGTGTTTCTTTAGATTTATCTAAAAATCCCCGATTCCTTACCCATATTTTTCAATTCAATAATTTCAAAGTTTTTAGTGGAATGGGTTCAGCTATTCTTTCATAAATTTTCGAGAAATTTTGTTCAGAGATTTCTCTTTTTTTATTATTTAAAGTTCAAATTGAATTTGGAAAAATATTGAACTCTTATCGGGAAACTCAAGAATTAATCGTAGAATTTTTGGAACTTTCTGAGTTCCTGACGATGTTACTTTCAGAAACAAGCTTTTGGCATTTTTTGTAGGATTAACTACAAAAATTCTTGTTAATTTTTTATTCGTCTTTATAATAGACAATGGTTTATGTTAAAACAGATGGGATTTTTATGAAGGTGTTTGTATCTTACATTTTAGAAAACGTTTCGCATGAACTCCGAAGCTTTAATATGGCAGATTAATCTAAAAACTTTTAACTATTGTGGTAGAACTGTAAAAGTTGAAGGTGTAAATATTGGCGGTTTTTTATCAAGAATTCTGCTAAAAATGTTTTATAACAAAATTCAGAATTTAAAACTTGGAGTAAATTTCTGCATACCTTTGAAAATTTGTTGAGGAATTCCTGATGGATTTTCAGAAATCAGGAGCCATACGTATAAAAACTCTGAAAACTCCTGGAATTCATTTTTCTCCTTATGATTCTTTAAAATATTGCTTTTTGGAGTACGAATTTTGTACGAAGGTGCCTAAGAATACGATATGTGAATGAAGAAGAAACAACAAAATGTTAAATCAGATCGAAACAATTAAAGATAAGTGATTATCTATATTTTTTCTCTAGAGGTGAATCAATGGGCTGGATAAATAAACAACAAACTGCAGGATAATTGACATCGCTCAAATCATGTTAAAAAAAAAAAAACAAATTTCTCAAGGATCTCCATCACAATCTTCATAATTAAGCCAAAATGCCTCTAGGAATTCCGCCTTGAAAATGTACAAAAATTCAATGCCTAAATATATATTTTTTGCAGAATTTATAAAACAATTTCTGAAACATTGTTTTAAGGAAGATCTTCAAAAATTTCTTTATGAATTTCTTAATTAATCCCTGCCCAGTTATTTTGCTAAATTGCTAATTTTGGAAGTAAAAATATGCCTGGGATTTTTTGAATAAATTTCTTCTGGGAGATTCGAAGCCATAAGACATTCCAAAAATACTTTTCGTATATAATTCCTGTAGAATCTGGGGATTTGGAAGTAGAATTTACAACAAAAAAACAAAGGAGAATTTGTAACGCAATTTACAATGCATTTTAAAAATAATTCTGAAAGACTCATAATGAACTTTGCGAAAAAGTTTTTAATAACTTTTTTGGGAAAGCTAGGGTCATTTACGGCTTCTTCAAAAACCACAATCAATGAAAACATTTCAGATGTTTCTTTGTTTTTGTCAGCTTCCCGTTGACGAGATTGCCGAGACTGGACGAACAATTTCACCATAGATGCTATCAATTCAAATGAACACGGCCTCAAAGTGCGACTGATCTGGAGATTTGCCTACAGTTCTTATGGAATATCTGCCAAAGAGAATATTTAAGGCTGCCGACATTAGTCACACGGATATTGGTTGTTCAAAGCGTTATAAATAAGTTTCCAAGAAGGTTATAAACATGTCTATCGGTGTGAATTGATAGAGGATTGAGCAGCGCATACATGTAAAACAGGCAAAAACGTAATTTGACTGCTGATGTTCGAGAAAATTGCAAAAGAAGCGCGACATCGGTTTGGACTGCCAAGAATACGTAAAATTCCCCTTTATGAAGGAATTTGACAGAATCAACGATTATTTAGAAAAAAATGTTAGGGCAAAGTTTGAACTTTTTCAAGGTTTAGCAATTTTTAGCAAATCTCAATATTATTTGACTACTTTTTAAAAAAAAATTGAAGCAAAAGGTATAAACCACTCTTCGATATACCGTCAAACGGGGTGACTTGCAACACTTTTCAACTTCAATCAACCAAAATCATGATCTAAACGTCATCTAAAAATCTAAATTCCTTTATGAACTTTTAATGGTCGACCCGCCTACAGAATGAGGTGACAGAAGATTGAATCGAATTTTTTTATCATTCCAAAAATCATAAAAAAGGTGAAAATTTTCAAATTTCCCTATGCAGGGGTGACTTGCAACACTCTATGCTAAATTAGTTTTTGCTATCAAAATGTTGATTATTTTTTATTAGTCGCACTTGTTAAGAATTATTATTCATGTATTTGAAGCATTCGAACCATTACAGGAGCATTTTTTGATTACCTATTTTCAAGAAAATGATTGAGACATTTTTGTTATCGGAAAATGAGGCGTAAAATCATCAAGGTCAAATATCTTAATTCAACAATACATTTAACGAGTGTTTGAAGATGATTGACGAATTATGACTCATTTTATTGAAAAGTAGACCTAATACAAAAGTTTTCCACTTTTTTAAAACTCTAAATTCCATGGAAATTAGGTGTTGCAAGTCACCCCGCATAGGTACATCTTTATAATAAGTATTTATATTAAAAAGTTGTTACTAAAATTTCGTAAAATAAAATTCGTTATATTATAACTTATTAGTTGTAGGAACAACATGTAGAGTATTAGTTTTGTGGATTAAATCTATATCATGTTTTCAGGCCACGATTTCGAACCTCCATCAAGTATCAGTTTTAAAGGCATTTAACAGAATTATGTTCAATTTGTAAAAAGATTTCTAATAGCTGCTTTAATTGTGGCTACTACATGAATTATAAGTGACACGTGTTGTAGTACCGATTAATAACAAATTTTCATTTGAATTTTGTGTTTTATAGTGAAATTTTATTGTAAATTACTATGTGTTGCAAGTCACCCCGCCGTTGCAAGTCACCCCGTTTGACGGTACATTAATGAATTTGATCACTAAAATTCTTGAGACTGAAAAAACTTACTTGGTAAGACGTAGTTTAGAGATAAATTAAAAAGTTCATTCATTCGAAATTATTAAAAAAAAATGAAGCGAAAACAGAGAAAGAACATATTGCTGGAATCAAAAAGTATGGCTGATTTTTTTACTTATTTTTGAAGCCTTAGGTAAGTTCGAAATTCTTGAAGAGATATGTTTTGAATTAGGCCTTGTCTTTCGCCAATAATTGCAGCTATTTTACGTCTTAGAAGTTCCTTTAGTAATTTTGCCTATTTATTTTTTGCCGAGACCTTTTTTATCAATGAATTTCTTTAAAGAAATCTTATGGGGATAATCATCATCACCGGACACCTCGATCAGGGCACCCTCCAAGAACACAGGAAATCGTAATTCAGTTAAAAGGCTACACCATGCTAGAACATTTGAAATAGTATGGTTTGCCCTACTCAGAAAATACGAAATTAAGGAACCGATTTTCTAGGATATTGACGCTTTTTACATAGTATCACAGCATTTTGAAACGGAGATGTCAAGCGACAGCCCGGACGAGTTGAATTTTTCGATGGTCGCTACCAATTTCAATCGAATTTCAGGAACCGCCACACTAAATGCTGTGCAATCGACAAGTCTTAGGTTTTTCCCACTATTATTGAATCAAAATAAAAGAACGTAACTACTGAAAGAATGTTTCATCAATGACTTCAGAACGATTTCACTTTCACTTTAGAATTATGTAAACATTTTTTTTTCTATATATATTTTCATCTCAAAATTCTGGAGGGGGCCTGGAAGTCTTCTTGGGGGGGGGCCTGGCCCCCCTGGCCCCCCCTGTCCTACGCAATTGACCTATGTTTCCACTCCTTGAGCCTATCAACGTTAAAGTCCAGCCCTATTTTATGACATTACCGTTTTTTGAAGGAAAAAATATGTCAATAAATGAGGAATGACCTCCCTACCAACAGATCTGGCTACTCCAGAGCACAAGGAAAAGGTTTCGCCAAAAACCTTTTTTGAACATTTTCCGATATTTGAACAAAACATGATGTGCCACGGGTAAAGCATAATGAAAATTCTGAAAAGTATTCAAATAAATCTAGGATAAAATACATACAAACTGATGTGGCTCCTCTTCACTGATGTAGTCTTAGGCGAATCTTTCTGAACAAATGTTTTCCACGATTTTTGGAAAATCTGTTATGCAGATCTTCATGAATACGCCAGGAATGCACTGTGCAACTAGTTAAAACTCAGCAGAAAGCTGAAAAGAAAAATAACAAGGAATCCACCAGAACTTTGTTTCGAACATCATCAGAAATCCAAAAAGAATCCAACAAGAATCTATTGTAAACTCGAAGAAAATTTTCTATTAATTACTCAATAAATTTG